>NW_027526422.1:6301222-6346222 GCF_048455015.1 Haemaphysalis longicornis | reverse complement strand
TCTTTCTGCGCCGACGAGTGAAAGGGAACATGCGATGAAGAGAGACCCTTTAGAAGGAACGACAACGAACATAGTGAAATCAGCGCCCGGAGCAACCGGGCAAAGAAGCAGCAGTCGCCGCCACCCTGGACGACATGGAGAAGTAATGAAGCCGCCCCAGAAGGGAGAACAATGACGCCTCCAAGACGCAGAGCAGACTCCCCGCGCTTTCCCGAGTTCTCTAACGCCCTCCCCGAAAGCAAGGGCGGGTTAATGAGGACGCACAATGACTGGCATCAACGTGGTCGAGGTGCTCTTTGCATATCCCGAGTTTTAACTGCTGTCATAAGTAGTAATACAGCATGAGGTAAACTAAGATTGGCACAGTACATACCCGAATAAAACTGTTCAATTAATCAGCTTCCTTCAATCTGTACACCTGTCCTATATTTGCTTCAAATAAAGAAGCCAGAAGGCTGGAAGATTTCTATCCTGGCTGACCGAATTTTATGGTGGCGTGGAGAAGTGCCAATCCGATGGCCTCGGGATTCACAATAAGAAACAAGTGTTTTCGTTGCCGTTGTTCAAGCGGAACATTTTGTGCAATGAAATTGTGCGAAATAAATGTACCAATAAATGTTGGTTTAGGGTGCGTGTGCTGCATTTTGCTGCTGTTCAGGTCCCTAGTTCTCTTCCCGAGGGTTTGTGTGTCCGCAAAAGAATATATGCTTTTTAGTTGTGCTCGGCGTCACTTGTCGTCGCTTGGCGTCACGACAAGTGACGCCATGGCGTCACTTGTCGTCGATCCTCCTCCGCTGGCCACACGTCCGCCTGCTTAACACGCGGCCTCAATTGTGCCGCGTGTTAAGCAGGTGGTCGTGTGGCCCGCGGAGGAGGATCGACGGAGGAGGAAGAGGAGGAAGAGGATGGGAAAACTTAATTTAACAGTAAAATCGAACTGATTAGTGGGCAGGGTCCTCAGTCCAGGGCAAGAGAATAAGAGTAACTTTCTTCGATTCATAGGACGCCATCCCGAGTAGACTAGGATTTGTTTCTCACGCCTGGAAAAAGTGGCAAGCAATAAAGAGATTTTTTTTAGATATTAGAGAGTTTTAGAATAACGTACGCAGCCGTACGCAGACAGTTAGCGAACGCTATTTTTTTTATCTAAGCGATGATCTCATCAGCGCTTCACTGGCCGGTGACTACAACGCCATCATCAATGACAACGTAGCCAGCAAGCTGAACATCGGAGGCGAGCAGATCAACGAATGTCCCATCGTCGGCCTCCTCTTCTGGAGCTGTACACTCCGGGCTTTCACATGGCTCGGCCGAACAAATCTGCTATTCTTCAGACAGTGGGCCACAACTGCTGCCGGCGTATTCACCCACACGTATGCCACAGTAGAGAGTTTTAGAATAACGTATGCAACCGTACGCAAACAGTTAGCGAACGCTATTTCTTTGCGTCGTTCGCACTGCGTATGCGCTGTACGTTAACCCGCTTCTGCGTTTAGCGGACGGAAGATTAGCGGACGCCATTTCAGCAAAATAGCGTGCGTACGTGAAGCCGCTTGCGTTTCCAACATGGCGGCAAGTAGCGCGACAACCATCCACGGTTCCGCTCTTCTGTGGGCAGTAATTTGCTTCCGATTTACCAAGTTCTTTGCTCCTGTGTTTTTATATACGCCGAGTGGTTAGCGTACGTCACCGTCGTACAGCTCAGTATCGTCGTAACATCGCTGACTCTCCGAACGAAGCTTGCAGCCGAGCCAGCGACCGAAGCTGTGTGTGTGTGTTGTGGACGCGTTCGCTTCGCGATGAAATGCGACGTTGTGCTTCTGTTGGGTGGATAGTGCTTCCAATGCTTCGGATTATCTTTCTCGAACGACGTACGATTCAACCTCGCATCGGGTATGTGCAGCGTGCGTGGCTAAAAGCCTTTTCGGCTTGCGCGCCAGAGTCAAGTGACTTGCTGTTCGCCCCCGCAAACCGCCCGCGAGGTGAGCGCGGAATTTACGACGGTCACGAGGAGCAACTGATCCCCTGTCAATAGCGGTTCAGACTTTCAACGCATGTTGTGACGTTGTGTTCGTTCGAAACGCATCTCTGAATTGTTTTGAGGTTTAATAAAATGTATGCGTCAAACCCAGCCATTCTGTTCAGGGTGTTCTGTGCGATTGCACGAAAGAAGTGGCAACGCTTTTTTTAAGGAACGTAATCAGGTAAGAGAATATTCATGTCGTGTTATGACCATGTTGCATTCAATACTAACGGGAAAGCGTTTGTTTACACTTGTTGGGACAGTCGTAAAATGGCCAAGCATTCTGGCACTCCGCTGGCAGATCAGCCGGCGATTCATTTCGCAAAATATTCGACAGATTACGCCGTAAGCATTTGCGCGCGCTACGCAAAAATTTGATAAGACGCTCTACTAAAACTCCTCTCGCGGTGTTTACGTAGCGTGACGCAAAAATTTAGCGTTTACCGTACGCAAAGGCAGCAAACGCTGTACTAAAACTCTGTATTCATCGGTTTCGATTCTTGTAATATATGCACGTATACTATTTATTGCGTTGGTTAGCTAGTATATCACACCGTTAACACCATAATCATCTCATAATTGTTTGGGTTGAGAATCAGCTCGTTGTGATAATGATGGTTACAGTAGAAATTTGGAGCACAAAAGCGCGCCTTCGAGTACTCTGGACAACGTACGTAGTTCTGGAGGGCGATCGCGGTGGCGTAGCACAAACCTTCTCATTCTATTTAGATGTGAATAAACAACGCACGCAGAGAATATACATCTTCTTGCACGCAGCCGTAACGAAAGCGAATTGGCGAAGAAGGGAATGTATGCCATACAGCCTGAAGAACATATCCACAAAATCTTTGTGATCTTCCCCAGCATCCCAAAACCTACTAATAAATGTTTGTGACGATGCGGAAAAATTAATGCGTGGGCACAGTAAAAAAAAAACACAAACTTAGTACCAGTCAACAACGAAAGAAAGAGACAGCCGCTTTATTTCCTGCAATGCGCGTGTAGGGACCCTCTACTCGGCACGTAGCATTAGACTGTTCAGTCTTCATAAGAGCATCCCAAAAATACTGTATGGAAGCCTACGCATTTTGAATACTCATCGAGGAGCTCTGAGCGCTGAACCTAGCGTATAAGCTAGAAAGGACAAGTTACACACGATCTTCTGACCATTGCTCTGGAGAAAGTTATTCTCTCTTTTCTCGTGTGTTACAAACTTGTGGGGGATACAGCTTGAAATTATTCATGTGTCAGAGGCTGGTAAAAATACCCGAATTACTAGAAATATGCTTTTTGATGCACTAAAGCATCAAAGCGGGCGATTTGTAGCACAGGCGCTGTTGCCCCTCACAAGCGGAGTGTAGCAGCCGATCGCGGAGGCCGTGGCGGAGCAAGTCCCTAAGCCGACGTCAGAGCCAGGGGGCGCCACTGAAACATCTCACCGCCAATTGTTTAGCACAGAATTTTCAATGGGATGTTTACAGTGTTCGATACAGACAATAATCCGATATAACTGCTTTCGATATATCCGTATTCGAATGTATAACCCTTTAGTGAGCGCCCATGCGTGCAATGGTGTAAGAACTATGCTTAGTTCTTATCAGTGTTTCCTGCTCGTGGGATTGTGAAAAATAACAACCAATTGCATATTTAAAGCAGAGCTAATATTCAGTTTCTTTCTCGGTGTTTTCTATCCGCACGATTGTAAAAAGTGCAAGCAATTGACCTTTTGAATCCGAGCCAATGTTTATTTTTGTATCGGTATTTTAGACGCGTACGGTTCTAAAAAGTAAATACCAATTGAACAATTGGTATGTGAAAACAGGAAAGTATACTTAGCGCACGAGACGTCTACAGAATCGCATTTATTTACAGGCAAAAAAATAAAGCCATGCATGAGATGTTTACGGAACACGTCCACAAAGAGGTGTGCGTAACAGTGACAGAAAAAAAGACGAACAAATGAAACCTAACCAGAAAAATCAAAGAAAAAAGAGCTCCGTTTTAAGCCGCAGCTGCGAATATTTTTGCCCTCTTTCCGTCTTTTTTTTTTCCTTCCTTTCTTCCTTCCTTCGTTCTTTCTTGTTGTCTTTTTTTCCATCTTTTTCTCTTTGTGAATAACTGCGACGTCAATCGCAGTGAGGAAGATTTCAGTTTAACGTACACAAAAACCCAAAAGCACAAGTGCAAAACGAACCCTCTTTCCTCGGCGTCGTAGAAACCGACGCTGATGTGACAAGTGCCCAGAGAATAATTGGCCCGAGACAAGGGCGATGATGTTTCTGGGGTTATATACTTCTTCGTGGTCCCAGTGTGCAGCCGTAGCACGCGTGTGCTCCCCAAACTAATATACTGGAACTGCGTCGGCCAAATGCATTTCTCTTTTTCTTTTTGCGAAACGAGAAGGTAATAAAAACAGACAATGGTATAAATTGATTTAGGCGGCTTAATAACAGTATGCACCGCGTTAACGCTGTATTACCGTCGAGACGGAAAAATGAATTCGGCGTTGTGGTGTCGAGCTAGTGTGTATCAGAGAAGAAACACAGCAGCAATTGAGTAGCGCGACGCCGAAAAAAACTGGGGGAAAAAATAGGAGAAAATTCCGGGGAAATGGCGCGGAAAATATTCTTGCCTGTGTTTATTGCCCCTAAAGTCACGCCTCAATGTACGATGTAAGAAGGCGATATAAGGTGGGCTTATTAACATGCACGCCAGGCAACCATATCGGCTAAAAAAATTGCGAACAAAAAAGGGTCGAAGAAAAAAGCGACATTTGTTACAATGTCACATTTCTGCGCCCACTTTGGTCGCTAACGTTTTAGCATAAATGGTTAATGACACGGCAGCAGTATGCAGCAATACTGAACTGGTGCGTACCTGCACTCGTCGCAGTACCACGAGTGACATTTTCGTTAGTAATTCTTGCGCCGACGTAATCAATATTCACACAACGGTATACTTCAGGAGCTGGAGGCAAACTGTCTGCAAAGTAATCTGAGCAGAGCGGCCAAATCAGGCAGAGAGAAAAGAAAAAGCCTTGGCTTGGATCGCTTGCTTTCCTTTTATCGCTCGCGTTGTGAGGTACAGAAAAGTGTACAAAAAGAATTAGTGCCCTTCCACTCTGCGAAGAGGAACGACCCCCGCGGAGGGCGCGAAACAACGCGCGTTTGTTTCTACTTTGCGATTGAGCAGACTTCCTAGCTGAATGAAGCTTGGCTGAAAGAAGCTGGGAAGGAGGAGGAACGAGTTTTATTTCCGCGAACAAACACGGGGCTGCATGTTCCCTCCCGCGTCGTCGGCATCTTACTGCTTGCTTAAGACACCACCCCACCTCGCACGACCACTGTAAAAACCGGAGAGGTCGCATTGGGCCGTTTGATATTCGCGTTTAAACCTCCCGCCAGCACAATGGACATGTCATCAGTAAAGGTATGAAACCTACAATTGCGCACGCACGCCACCCTCCCCCCTCCGCTCCCAACCTGGGCACGCATAAACCCGGAAACCGGTTATGTCGGCGTGCTTAGAAGTGAAGTCCTGTGGCTTCGTGTAAGTCCTGCGGTTTCTGGTTCAAGCTGAATTTTCAAGTCGATATAAACCAACTTGCCCAAACCCAAGCAATTCTACTGAAAGACACCGTCGGAAATGTAACTCTGGAGGCCGCTTTAGCTGAACAAGTAATACTGGTTCAGATCGTCGTTTCAAGCGGGCAAGTTTCTGTTCATGCGGGAGGGATTCGCAGCATCTCCAAGAGGTGGAACTTAAGGCGGCAGGGGCAGCGGTAGCGACTTGCTGTTGTTTTCGCGCCCATCTGCGCTTATTTTCGGGCCGATGCTTCTTCAATTTCTGCTCTTCTTCCTCCAAGTGAACGGCATTCGTCCATCTCATTGCGATTTAAATCCTGGAAGGCCTCAAGTTTTATTCTAATGGACAAACGTGTGGCTCTCCGCTTCGTTCCCTTGTCGTAGGCATCTTACTGTCTCTGTAACACACCAGCCCAGACCCGAACAGCTCGATTACGGAGGAACAACTGACAAGGCGCATTGAGTGAGTGAGTGAGTGAGTGAGTGAGTGAGTGAGTGAGTGAGTGAGTGAGTGAGTGAGTGAGTGATTTATTGAAATAGAAAGTGGGAAAAAGTGGACTGGGGATATTTTGAGCTCATTTGGGAGTTCACAACATGCAGCCCAGTCCGGGGGAAGGGGGGAGGGGGAATGAAAGGGGATAAGTGAAAACAGAGGACAGGGACAGAGAAAGAGGGAGAGAAAGAAAGAGATGACGAGTGAGTAAGGCTGGCCGGCAGGCATTGGGCTACAGGGCGCCTTGAGGGTGCACTGAGTCATGAGACTTCCATGTTTAGATCTCCAACCAGCACAACGGGCATTTCATCGGTAGTGGCATGAAGCCCAGATGTGCGTGCACTCCCCCTCCTTCCACCCGCAACCCGTGCACGCGTAAACCGACAGCCGGTGATTGGCGCGTACTTAGACGTAAATACAGCGGCGAAAATGCCCCTCGGAAAGCCTTTCTGGCTGAAGAATGAGAATCATGAGCTCACGCCGGTGTTCCAACCCGGCAAGTTGCTCGTCACCCGGAAGGGATTTGCTCCCACTCGGTGAGGTGGAATTCAAAGCGGCAACGGCGGCGGCTGCATATGCACAACGGCGGCGGCGGCTGCTTTCGGTCGTTTTTACGCCAATTCGCGCTTCTGCGCAGTCATCCGATAACGGCGCTACCGCCGTTGTCAGCCGATTGTGAAACTTGTGGAAGAGGCACGGGTTGTGGCGACGGAAATAACAGCTGTGAAAGAGGCGTCGGCGGTGGCTAGGAAAAGGCCAGGAGTGCGCCGACTAAAGCGGCTTCAGTGGAATGAAAACTGGGTGGTTAGGCGCATACTGCTTAGCAGTAAAAATTGGCGCACCGTGCTCTGGGGGCGCAAGGTTGGAGAAACAGCAGAGCTGGTGCCCCATCTCTCTTCGTCGGAAACCCAGCTGTTGCACCACACATGGACTTACGAACTTGCCGCTGAAATTTCTCCATGACTGGCAGGCCGGGATTGTTTTGTCTGCAGCCTTTCACATCTCCCCCAAAGTGGACCATGTTAGTACGCGCTCGAACCCGCGGCAACCGGCTTCGCAAACTCGGCGTCTGTGCTGCCCACATAAGGCGCGAACGCACGTGAACTGGCGAGCAGAACAGCACGCGAGGGGTCACTCCACGAACACAATCGCATAGAAGTCGGTTTCATAACGCGAGGGACCCAGGTTAGATTCCGACCACGGTGGGAGTTTTTACAGCGAAGCTGTATGCCTCTAAACAACGAGATGGCGGCGCCCAGGAACAGTCGCAATGTAAACAAATGTCACATACGGCGAACTGACCAATGATCCTCGCGGTGGCCCGGGGCAATAGGAGAAAAGTGTGCCGATACGCTGTACCCTTAACTAGTGACACTAACCGAGGGCGATCGACAAACCCGTCAAGACGACGAAAAACATTTCATACTCTCCTCCATCACCATTTGCAGTGATTTACAACAGCTTTGCTGGATACCCACTTTCGCAGGGCAGGATGGCAAGCAATTTTTTCCCCTTACTCGTCTCTTGTTTCATGCAGCAGTGGTCTTTTGTTTTCTGTTGTGTTGAATTTGGGGGTTGAGTTATAGCTTTTTTTTTTCGTTCTTTTATTATTAATTTCCAACCTCGCAAACACATTTGTGCATTTGCCTTCCCGTCTCGTAATGAGGCGACCTAGGAAAGTGAGACGAAGTGGTTTTCGCACTCTATGGGTGCCTAAATTTGTTCGGAAGTTTATTAATTTTTTACGCTTCAAAATTAATCCATTCAGCTCTGGTACTTGTAAAAATGCCTATTTGGCTTTTTTTTTTTTGTAGGTGTTGCGCACTGCGTGCCAACACAGCCATTTTTGTGTTTCGAATTTGCTTTACATGTTATTGTTCCCCGCCACTGCTAACGCAATACCCTCTGGGGCCTTTGGGGCGCCCATTGGCCAGGTTCCCAGCGCACTCCCAACACCTGCGTGTGGGCTCTTTTACTCCTCGCCACTTTGCCTCAAACTTCCTGGCCTAGCATTTCCCCCTATGCGCTTGAACGGTGGCGGAACTGAAAGATTAAACAGCTCCGCTGTTAAAATCGTTGTGAAGTACTCAGAATCACGCGGAAAATCATGGCGCCCGTTGGGAAAGGGAAACAGCAGCACCAGAGGAGGGCCCTGAGAAAGGGACACGCAGCGTACGACGTTCTGAACGGGCCCTGCCTGCGGCGCCGCGTCTGCTCAGAGCTTCATTCCGTATCGCTGTGAGGGACGACGTACGAGGCCCTAGTCGGGGGTGGGAGCGAGAAAGTACGCCTCGGCGGAAGAGGCTTAAGGCACGTGATCACTTGCGGTCGAACTTGCCGCGCCGCCCTGCCGACGGCCGCCAGCGGCGTCGTCCGCGCTGCTGGTGTAGGCTGCGGCGCGACGTCGTGGCGGCCGTCGGAAGGGCGGCACAGCAAGTTCGACCGCTAGTGTACTTAAAACAGCTTGAAACGACGCTCGTAGTAACCGCTGCCTGGTAGAATCGGCTAGGAATGAAGCTGCGACGAGGACCCGACTAGAGCAACATGTTGAGGAATTAAGCAGCATCGAAGTTTATTGTTAATAGCAAGAAATTCCTGGACCACGATTATTTCTGTTAAGCTTACTCAATACGTACTGAATGCCGCAAGTAAAAAAATAAAGATAACCACCCAGTAAATAAGAAGAATGACGCTTGCATCCTTTTTTAATAGAATCATTTTAGGTTGCATAAAAAATTGCAGTGTTAAACTGACCGAGCGGGAAACGGCTGAATATTACTGCATATAGAGGTTTATAGTCGTACAGAATATTACAGTAACTCTTTGTCCTTCTTTAAAACGTTCTATCGCGCCACCCTGCATCTACAAAGTACGATACGTGAGAACCATCCTCCTAATCAGTTCGAAAGTCGGGACTGTTGTCAGGGTGTGTCCTTTGCTTAGAGCAGTCCGTGGAAAAAAGTAATGGGAAGGCGATAATTAATGAGTGGAAGTAATTAGCTCCACTGTTTTCTTCTTCTTCTTGCAACCCACAATAAAGGTAAGGGTCGCGATTAAAAGTACGCGCTCCCTGCTGGTGTAAGCGCGGGATTAGAAGATCACGAGGCTTACTCATAAATCATCACTAACTAGAGTAATTAGCGGACATATGACGCGCCTATTAGGGAAGTCTGAAACACGGGATCTTCATTAGCGGTACAGCGTTTTTCCGTGTCGTGGTCTTTACGGTGTCGCTTCGTCGCCAGTTATAGCGGTCTTTATTTTGTCGCGATGCTGTGTGATTGTTTCCCTCCAAAGGTGTTCATGGATGGGCAGCACGTGCTAATCACAGAATCCAGAGGATTAGTGCGCACGTCTGCTCCTTTTCCGCACTACCGTCCAACGCATTACTGCCACCAGACGATGTGCTATCGTCTGAACTGCCATGACCGGGCAAGAAAAGTCTTGATGAGAACTTGTGTGTCGACTGTTGCGACATCCCCAAACGGGACGAGCAACGCCACGACGTTTTGGAGAACCACAGCAACACGTCAGAGCGGGCAGATATCTAGTCCGCAGAAGTAATACACAAGAACGTCCGTAGACACCTAGCAGCTTCGAGCAGCCTACGACGAGGGTCTGCGCCGAGCTTTATCTATGAGGCGAGCAGTGCAAAGTTGCGGGCCAGCTGCAGGAGTTCTCGCTGACGGTGTGGGCGACGCGTGCGTTGCGCGAGTAATATGCGTGAGTCAAGCTCTGTTGTTAGACCAGCGAGTGTGTTGTCCTTCTTTGAGCTGTGTCTTCGTGTTTTTTTTTTGTGTAGTTTTTCCAAAGCGTCAGAATGCACGAACTGTCCCAGCAAGCTACACTTCTACAAGTGTGGGGACGTATACATCGCTTCGTCTACCCTTTACGCTTTACGTCAGACCGGGAGCAGTGCAAACGCAAAAAAAAAAAAAAAAACACTTCCTCGCCCCGCCCTTCATTCGGTACGCGATAAGGGCTGTAGTTCCTGGTTACCACCATCCACTACAATACTAAATGGCTGGCTATCGCCCGAAGAGTTCGACCTTTGAAAAGCGGCAAACTGGTCGTTAGCCACCATCATGGAAGACGTCTAGGACGCGTGCCTTCTGAGCTGTCACCGTTCGCGTCAAGAACTGGTGGTACGATTAACCACGCACTCGCCAGGGTGTTTCAGTCGTTAAGTTTCCCGTCACGTCTCGTATTTCTCGATGCACTCGCCACTGCTTGCACCCGCCCTCCCCCTCTTTCTTTGTGTTATGAATGTGCCACAAGGAATTTTTCAGATATGGCGGAAGGGGTTTTGGTTTTCACATGCACAAAAAATAACTGCGCAGCGCAGTCCCGTAGTAGCCGTGGAAGCGTGGAAAGAGACGTCGGCAGCAGTCGTTGTGCTCATGGGCTACAGGCAAGACCTTCGCAAACTACGAAAATTGGGGGCATGGCACGTACATATCAACAATCTTAAACGCAAAGGAAACCATAGGCGAAACTTTAGAGAATGCGCATGAGTACCACTGGTTTCTGACTAAATTAAAATTGGGTGCGTTTGTATAAAAACGAACATAAAAGGTAGAAGCCCCCTTACAGGTTTGCCCAGCGGATGTGAAGTATTCAATTATCAGTCACTTGCGTAAACACCTACGTCATGGATCATTATTATGGTTTGATAACAGAAGTATGTGTGGTTTGACTAGAATGACTTCATTTTCGCGAGCTTCAACTCTCGTTGTGATATCCTCGGTAGAAGCTGTAAAGGACGCATCGGCATTTCCAATGAGATCAATATCTGCAGCTGCCCAAACCGGCAAATAGTGAGAGGCAGCCAGTAGCAGCAGTGGTAGGGGCTACGTTGCCTGGGCCCCGCCATCAACGCTGATCATGCGGCCAGCAGCTGTTTGCCTACTTTGCTTTAAGTGTTTTAATTAAGCGTGAATCAAGCGGTTATTGGCGCCTTTCGAGCCGCGCATGGAGTTTCTCAAAATAACCTAAAGTGAGAAGTGTCGCTGCGATAGCACGCCGCCATGGGAATTGTGGGTATCCGGAGTATCGGATTGGAACCAAGTTGCTAGTGCAAAGTACTGTGGATTAGACTGGTCGGCTCTGAAGTGTTTGTTAGTTCTGTTTTTAGTATGCTTTTCTGTTTTCGGCATGCCACTTTCTTGCATTCAATGGCAATCACAGATATGTCTAAATAACAGCGTGATTAGCACTTAAAGCATATGCTCGCGTTAGCGGGGACTTTCAGATGAAGGGGTGACCACATGCAGCGACGGCGACATGCTACGCGGAAAACGTAACTCAAAAGGTACAACAAACGAAGTTTACTGGGCGACCGCGACAAGCGAAAAAAATTCCCCCGCATTTCCCCGAGGGGGAGAATGTGAAAGTGCGAATGCACGGTTGTCGGCCCGCTTGCGGCGCTTGCGCTCGGCCCCCGCAGCCCACCGCCTCGCCGCCTTCTCTTCCATCTCTTCCATCGGGTTTGTAGTATCACGTGTACACCACGCAGTTACCAAGCCGCTATAACGCCGCTGAGTCGCCAACGCACGCCGCTGACGACGTAGTTTGAATGCGTTAAAGATATAAGGCGCGTTACTATTTATATAGAGAGGAGGACTGCGGACGGACGGCGCCGCCGGCGGTGGAAGGTTTGGGGTCGCTTATAAAGTGCATTCGCACTTAAAAATATTACACTGCCGCCAGTGCCTTCGCCGTTGTCGCTCGTCGCTACAGTTCACTGTATCGTCCCTGCCGCTCGCTTGTGGGCGGCCTGTGGCCTGTGTATAAATTTCTATCGCTTGCCGCTGTCGCTTACACTATAGCCACTAAATAAGCTACACTAGCCCACGCTATCCGCTTTCTGTACCCATTCACTTACGATTTCGCGTTGGTCGTCGCCATCGCTGCGTGTACTTATCCCTTGAAGCATGCACATCATTTTACAGGCGCAATGAGGCAAATACATAGCGATTCGGCTACCCAGTATTTATTTCCCATTTAAAGCATTCATGCAATTTCATAATGCTTTTCGCGCGTGCTTGGAGACTTACTTGCGTTAATAGGCTGCACCTCTGGGTTTATTTATACAAAACAAACAAATATAACGCGACGACATCATTCTTGCATCTCCAACTGTTCCATCCGCTTCGCCTGCCAAGGCATATAGCAGACTATCATAATTCAGTATTAAGAGGAACAAAGAACACAGTATGAGAGAATCTAAATAATTTATTTTCAGCTAAGCATTAAAAAAAGAAAATCCCATCTAGTTTGGAGTATGTAATAATTTAAAAAATATATCCGGGACGGCCCGCTGTATCTGGCGGGGTGAGCAAAATGCAGCACACCTGCTTTTTTTTTCTTTCTAACCCCAAAATTCCTTTCTTAACCTAAGCACTCTAACACAGTATTTTATACAAAGTAACAGCTGTGAAAAGCGGCACTTTTAGTAGCAATTTTTAACCAAAAACTCAATTTGCGTATCCACAAAGTCGTTGCCTGTCATACCACCCCGAAATTTCGGCTGAACTATATACAGTCAAACACGGATATATCGAACACGGGTATATCGAATTATTGTCTATATCGAACTCATAAATTATCCCCTTGAAAATTCCGTGTAAAAGTATAGGAATTCGTACGTTTATATCGAACCGTATTTTTCCCGACATCGGGTATATCGAACGCCGCACGAGCTGGAAGGTACTTTTCGGCGGTCGCTGCACCCCCGATTGAGGTTGTGGAGGATGTGGAGGAATGCGCGGGCATGGCGAAGACTGGCTCGCGGAGCTAATCCCCCCTACCGGAACGAATTTGCGCTTGCCCAGTCGGGCCCCGCTACCGGCCGCCGTAGCGTTAGCGGACGGAGCCCGGTATGCTAAATCTCTCTAGGCACACAAGCCCGAACGCTCTGAAAATGTGACAGTGAGAGGTAGGGATGCCCCGACTGCGCACGTCCTTTTTTTTTTTTTTTTTTTTGCGGTTGCACACGTTCCCCGGCTTGCCAAAAAAGAGTTTTTTCTCTCTCTCTCTGGGTCTGTCTTCCCCCGATGTCGTCTCGGGAAAGGGAAGAGGGAACGAAGGCGCTGGCGGCCTCCTCCTTTTGCATTTTGCTGCTGTTGCTGCTGTTTGGCGAGTTGCCCTGCACCTTTCGGAGATCACTGTTTCTCTCGGAGATGACCATCACGAGCGATTTGTTGGAGTCCGTTCAAAGAGCCTTGGAATTGTTACCTTCAAAGTTCTTGTGGTACGTGCGCACTGTTCTTTTTTTGCGTGCTTGTTGTGCATGGTGTGCGAAGGCGCAGCGTACTGCTGAAATTTCCTAGTTGTGCAGCCTCGAGAAGATCGAGACCAGCGTCTTTAATTTCATTTCCAGGACGAAGAAGCAGACCAAGATCAGCGATTTTTTTTTCACGGAAATAAAGTGTCCTGTTGCGTCGTGAGTGCGGAATTAGTTGTCATTCTTGAATGCGCCGATCGGTAAGTGATCGTCCGCCATAGGTGAGGTCTCAGAGCCCATATTTTTTATATCGAATTTTTCATATATCGAACTATTTCGCGATCCCCTTGGAGTTCGATATATCCGTGTTCGACTGTATACCGGGTATGGCAGCACCCATGGAGACGTGGAGCGCTTTCGCAGAATGACGTAGACACTAGCGCCATATTCCACTCTAGGTAAGCTAGTGAGAAACTATGATGCACGAGCCAGTGTCTTCTTCATTATGTTTGTTGTTGTTGTTGTTGGGCCGATCAAGCACACATCTCTTTTTGTCATGCTTTTATTTTGCGGGACGGTTGTTATATGTGTTGCAAATAAAAAGAGAGAGAGAGAGAGAGAGAAGTGATTGGATGGAAGAAAGGAAAGGAAAGTGCACTGGGGATATTATTGAGCTCAGTAGGGAGCTCACCTGCATACAACCCAGTGCGGTGGGGAGGGGAAGAGGGGATAAAAGACTTGGGAGGAGGCTAGGGGTGGAATAGAAAAGGTGTGAGAGAGAAAGACAGGAAGAAAGGAGAGAGAGAGAGAGAGAGAGAGAGAGAGAGAGAGAGAGAGAGAGAGAGAGAGAGAGAGAGAGAGAAGAAAAAAAAAAGAAAAGAGGGGGGGGGCATTACATAAGCGACAGCGGCACAGGTGTTCGTTGAGTAGCCTCAGCTACAGGCGCTGGGTTAGTCTTGCAAATAAAAAGGAGGATGCGCGTGTTAACATGGCAACAGCAGGTGGCGCTAGGCGGTCGGTGGAAGACGAGAACGAGATGCTGCGTGGCTTAGTTGTCCCCCCACCCCCGCGGAATGCCGAGCTAGTTGGAAATGGTTCGTGACCAGAACTGCGCACACAAACGCCCGACCAGAGAAGGAAACACGTGGCTACCCGAAGTCAGACGTCGGGGTTTCTGGGGCCTGATTTCTACTACGCGAAGCGTTCAGGAACATTAATTAAGGTGCGGCCGTCGGTCGATGCTGTGGCTGGGGTTATGTAACTGAATGAGCAAAGGTCTTTACTCACGGTTACACGTAAACCTTTCAGGGTGAGGTGGCGCGGAACACATAAATTTTTCTTGATGTGAAACAGTGCCTTAGCCGAAGCTACGGTAGACAGTGATGCTACCACAAAGCCGTTAGTGGAAGTTTACGGCATAACAGTTATTTGACACATTTTTTTCTTTTATAGTAAGGGCCCCGTAATAGAATGGGAGGCCAGAAAATTGCTCGGTTTAGAACAGCGTCGACAAAACAGCACGCCTCAGAACGGCAACGTTACAGCAGTACAGTAATAAAACAGCACAGCGACAACGCAGAAAATATCATAACACCGCCGTGACAAGGCAGCACAGTCACAAATCGGCAGACCGACAAGATAGTACGACGGCAAAAAGGCACGCGGACAAAGCGGCATGTCATAATAGCCGAGTACTGCAATAGCACCGCAGGCTGCAGAGGCTGGCTAACAGTGACGTTCCTGGTCCTTCCTAGTGTCCTTGTTTCTGGGTGCGCTCCAATTTCCTGCTTCGTTGCCGTCTTCGCGGACAGTCCGCCATGTTTAACCCCGTTCCAATCCCAACGAAGCAGTCAACGAAGACCGCTTCGAGGAGACGGCATCAAAGTCAGCAAGGATGCAGGCTACTTTCCTGTCTAAACTAACAAGTGGCGCCAGCGCCACCTTTTTGCGTATTAATGTTGTAACAAAAGCACTTGTTCTTTTATTGAAATATTTAGTATAAATTACTAGTCGTGAAGGTGATTTTGTTTAATTAGTAAATCACGTAATTTTTGTAATAATAACGGTAATGTTATTTACGAAACCCGAGGCTTGCGTTTTTCAGCATGTCTGCTACGAGGTTGTCGTCTGCGTTGGTCATGGAGGAAAGAAAAGGTTAGGAGAGGCCCTGACGTCACATTTGTGAAGCCGAGTCCCACCATGACTTCAGCCCACGAAGCCCAGCACTCTATCCCATCATCCTTTGCTGTCTCCGGTTTGATTTGACTAACATGGCG
This sequence comes from Haemaphysalis longicornis, assembly GCF_048455015.1. Classification (NCBI taxonomy): domain Eukaryota; kingdom Metazoa; phylum Arthropoda; class Arachnida; order Ixodida; family Ixodidae; genus Haemaphysalis; species Haemaphysalis longicornis. The sequence continues at coordinate 6,330,621 of NW_027526422.1, read as the reverse complement.
GCGCCCTGCCCTCCCGCTTCTAAGCGAAAACAGCTTCGTCGCTAATTCCTCGGTGCGATGTCATCTTCTAAGCTGTTGATTTCGCCTTCAATTTTCCCATTCTAACCCTCACCCAAAGTTTCAATCGAAAAACGGCCTTCGTTTTTGAGATAGAAGGACGATTTTTCAGCTCTTAAGCCTGGCAAAGTAGCGTTTGTCGTCGTCATAGCAACAGGCTGGCGGGATGTCGAACGCAGACGCCTCCGACGGCAGAGTTTTCAAACTGTCCTAATTTAAAAACATTTGTCGTAGCGACTGCGCTGGTTTGCAAGCGTAGCGAGGTAGCCACATACCAAGCGCCTTAAAAATTTGTCCGTTCTATTCGCCCAAATTTGGCCGCCGCAGTTGTAAACAAGTAAGCAACATTTTCTATGGACTCAAGAAAATTCACGTCACTTCCTCCACACTTTTCGCAATGCATTGGGGTGCTAGGTGCCTCTCCTGAGTATTCTTTCCTCCATGGCGTTGGTGTTGCGTTAGGGACCGCTGCGCCGTTATAATTCTTATTCCTTTAGACGTCTAGTGAGACTGCTTCGTAATCTGTCTACCAAACTGTCCGCGAATTGGAACGCTGCCTCTGTTTCACTAGTGTTATGCCTGTTACCAACTATCGCAACTTTCCGCCTTATCTGGCCGACTACGAGATGCGTGGCAGTCCCTTTCAAATGCTGCCACGTCGGCCGCAATGCACGGGATGCACGGAGGCAGGCGCCATCTGGAGGCAATGTAAGAAACTCAGCGTGGTGGCTGCGGGATTAACCACGATACCCCAGAGGTCGTGAGAACAGGCAAAGGAAGCTTCGCTTTTAAAACTCCTTGATGACGATGTTGACCCAATTTTGTGACTGACCACATCAGCGCAGTACCAAAATCAGGCCATGGCCGTCCTGCAGCGTCATACGCAAGTACCACATTTTGTCGCGTGGGCTTAGCTTAGCGATCCCAATTTACCCCAGTCGTAATGTGAGGTGCCTCCGTTTAGAAGAAAACAGCCACCGAAAAGAACGCATTACTTGGCTACGATGAGCCTCTAGCTGAATGCTGGCTCTGGGCATCTCAGCGGCGTTACGATGTTACGAGTCGAGGCATGATTGCTGCTATAGATTATTTAAGCAGGTCACACCGATTTTCATCCCAGTGTCTCGCTCTGCTGTGACTCTCTAAATAAACCAGGCACACAGAATCGTTTGAATTTTTTTTTAAATTTGGAATTAAAAACGATTTACACCAACTGCCAAGAAATTCTGACTGAGACGTGAGACGTTCTCAGGCTGTGTGCTGCCTAATGTTGCTGAAAATGGAGAGAACGTACATTATTGAAATTTCAGCGCGAACAGAACAAAACAGAACAGGTATCGTCCCCCTTTCTTGCCCATGTCTTGCTCGCGCTTAAATTTCAACGATGCATGTTGCTGACTGCAGTTTCGCATTTGGCTTGGCGTGACTCGTTGTTTTCCAGATGTGCCTTAATAATTTCGCGTAGTTAGTTCTCAGATGACCAGATTAACACTTGTTCAGTTTCTAAAACTCTCGCCCATCTTGATAGTTATGATCACTCATTGCCTTCTGCCTAGCATAACGAGCTTCTCGGCCGACGACTTACGCGCTGTAACCACGGATAACCTAGGGTTGGATATTAAAGACCTCGGTGATATAAATGACGTCGCCCAGCGTGGTATTTACACACGTAACTCCAACGTCCCAGCAGCGCTCTTTCTTTACTGCACCTCCATCAGCGCCCTCTCTACCCTCTTTTCCTTTTTTTCTGCTGAGGTGTTTCCCCCGCTCCCTTTTCTCCCCTTTCCTTGCGACACTGTCTGCTCCAAATTACCCAAACTCGCATCCCGTTAACGGCTTGTTCTAACCGCATATAACTCGTTACCTTCTCTGCGGCATCGCCCGAGCGCAGAAAAAATCACCACAGTCATTGTTTTGCTTTCATTCCCCTCGATGCCTGCAGCATGGCCATGCTCCCTCCCAGCTTTTGGTTTTTCCACCATTCCGGTTCCTCCTCACTATCCGTACCTCCTCTTTCTTTGCGTTCCCTGTTATTTCATGCTCCCGGTTCCCTATTGGGAATTCATAGGGACAAAGGAGCCCGACAGCGCGTCCTTATTTCTTCCGTAGTCTGGCATTCACCCCCTCCCCCCGAGGGCGACGACGACGAAGGCTCTGGCGGCGACAAATCGACAAACGGCGGAACACCGCTTCGAATACCTCTCGTTCTTTTGCTTCTCCTTCTTCAGGTCGCAGAACGCTGTCCAGGTGAAAGGAGGAGCAAGGAAAGAAGAAAACGGGTGCCGAGCCACGAATACAGAAGCGCCCCTGGCGGGCTTCATCGTCTCTATTTCCTTGGCTGCCCGTGACCCCTCTGGTGCCAGTTTTTCGGCGGCACCGCAGGAATGAAAGTGCCCTTATTGTTTCGGTTCCACACGTTTTGCATCTCTTCCTGTTCCTTTTTCTCTAGCCTGGAAAGTGAAGGAGCAAGTATAGAAACATAGAGCGGCTCTGTACGCAACAAGGTGTCCTTGTCGCCAAACTTTTGTTGAGGTTCTCGTTCATTTAAAAGTAGATGCTTGCCGGTACGTCCCCCATTCCCCTTCCCGGAGCCGTGTAGTGGTTTCGGCCTCATATTGTTTTTTGGGAGGTGCGTTCCTTTCTTCGTACACTGCCTCCTTACCCTCAGCTTTCCGCGCTCCGCGGTTCCGTCGTTATCGCTATCGGCACTATGAGCTGTTTCGTCGTCTCTCTCTCTCTGTCTCACTCTCTCTCTCTCTCTCTGTCTCTCTCTCTGTGAGTGATACCGTTACAGAAAACAAAGACTATTTGGGAGGAGGAAGAAAAAGAAAGGTTGCTAAACGGAGAAGTTTTCTGCCATGCAACCTGAGTCCGCGCCCGAAATCCAAACAGCTTCTACAATCTCGAAATGGCGCAATCGGATAGAGTCAGCTTCATAAGGCCAGGTACTCGGGTTGGATTTGCACCTAAGGAAGCATTTTTTTGTGTTGTGGTGAGGGGGGGGGGGGGTGGCGCTTCATTTGCCTTTCAAAGGGAAGGGCCAAGTTGGCTTTCCTGCAGCGCGTTTTGCGCGACGACCGACGCCATCAGTGGGGCATGGAAGGCGCCGCTTTGATATACGTTTTTTGAAAGACGTTTTTAAAGCTCTGCCTGTCTGTCTGTCCGTCTGTCTGTCTGTCTGTCTGTCTGTCTGTCTGTCTGTCTGTCTGTCTGTCTGTCTGTCTGTCTGTCTGTCTGTCTGTCTGTCTGTCTGTCTGTCTGTCTGTTCAGCCACCCGTCCAAAAGTTGAATGGAATTCATGAACGAGACGAGCAAAACTACTAAATCTGAAACAACTACTAAAACTTCCTACTGTCAAGATTGATCCAAAAATAAAACATTAGGCATAATTAGAGTGAAACAACAACGCATAGCTGGAACTAGCAATGTTATGACTAAAAGCAGACGCGGGCGTAATTTTTGCTACCGCGAAAAAAAGAAACCCGTTAAATATTGACGTCATATATCTACTCGCTTCGCTGCAAATGCAGTCGAAAGACGATAGGCTTCCGTCGCCTTTGCCACGTAACGGTCCCTTCCCTCTCTCCAACCCACCCATAACCCTGTTCGCCTCCTGTCTTGGTCCTCCGTTGATGAACACAGTGAAGGTACACTAAATTCAGTTTAATTTTCCGGCGTTCGCTATGCTGCCGCGCCATCTGTTCGGACCTTTGGTTACTGTTGTCAGCCACGAGCCCAACGATCCAACGCGAGCCCTTTTAACAGTGGAGCGGTTGTAGGTCGTACCTCTTCGTATGTCTGGTGGGGTTCATGCGTCACGCTGTGGTAAATAAGGTCCCCAGACCCAACGATAGAGCGCGCAGTTGTTTCTCGGGGACGGGATCCTTTATGGAAGGAGACGTTTCGTCGCCGATTTCTTTGCAGGTACCGTAGAATTTGCGCGGCGACCACGCTGCCGTTCTCGGGTGAGAGCCCGTTTAAATTCGACCTGACACAAAAGAACCACAGCTCCGCTGCTTAGGCAGATTTCACTCTGGGTAGAACTGGGTTTAATTGCTTGTATTTGTATTTGCTTTTTATTGGAGAAGCCCGGCGAACACTTAAAAGAACTTTTGAACGAGACGACTACGCAGAGCAAACAATTTCCGAACCAATAAACCGGGAAAAATATTTCATACCACCCAACATTGTTGAGCAAAACGAAAACGTTAGGCATACTTGAGGCAGAACATCAGTACAGAATTGGTACTAGCAGTGATCTCTTAATTGGAAATAGATGTGGGCTTGATATCGGCGGTAGCCAACAAAAAATTTCTCCCACCTCCCCTCGCGGGAACCTCTGTGTAGATGCGACGCATAGGGGGTTCCGTTGTTCTTTCCGTTAGGTTGATTCTCCCATCGCGTGAAACGTGCCCTGAACCCCCTGCCGCGGCTATGACGCAACGTGGCGCGGCTATGACGCAACACAATCCAACACAATCCACTTTAATCCAATCCAATCCAAATCCAAACCAAACCAAACCAAACCAAACCAAGCCAAGCCAAGCCAAGTCAAGTCAAGCCAAGTCAAGCCAAGCCAAGCCAATCCAGTCGAATCCAATCCAATGCCCCTCGCGAGAGAGTGTTCGCTGTCGGAGAGGAGAGGGGGTGAGCGGCGAAGAGCGCAAAGTCTAGGTTGGTCTAGGTGGTGTTGGCGCAGCTCGCGCGGCGAGGAGAATGGGGGTGGGGTGTGGACGGACAAGAACAACACCGTATGGAGGGACAAGGCGAGTGAATGAGATGCAGTCGCATCTAAAATGTGCGTTGAAAATAATGTCTTGACCCAAAGACGCAAAAAGGGTTTGCAGCCGAGCCTAGACTTCGTGGCGGCATTCCGAGTACAACAGTAACGAGAGGTTTAAATAAATGATACGTGAGCAGTGCGACGCGAGAAAATTGAATTGACATGAGCAAACCTTTACCGTGTTTATGGAGGGAGGAGCGGGACGGCAGGGGAGCAGCGTGAGAGGAGGGCGGCGGAGACAACAGAGACGCTTCCGTGGCGGCAGGGGCGGCAGAGTGCAGTCGTCTTGCTACCCCATTTGCAGCGAGGTGAGCAGATACGCGGGATTTTTTTTTCTTCGAAATTTGGAACCGCCGAGTGACTTCCTCACTCTAGCGTCACTAAATAAGCTACGCGTAAGAGTACCGCCACTTCGTGCACCCAGAAGCGTCTGGGGGCCATTTTGTTTCTGGCTTGTAGTGTTGCCATCTCTCCCAACAAAGAAACCGCCGCCGGTTGTGACAGGCAGCGTGTGACCGGCCGCTGTAGCGTTCGTACAGCGGAGAGAGAGAGAGAGAGAGAGAGAGAGACCCAGATACAAAATGGCTGTGCCCATATGTAAACAAATATCCCGTGGTGCCGACCGACCAATGAAAATCCTGGCTACCCGTAACAATGTCAAAAAAAAAGAGTGCCGATACTCTAAAAGCCTTTATTTGATGACGCTACCTGCTTCCATGCGACCTCGTGCTTTCGCTGCTCGAGTGGCGGGTGGATCACGTTTCGCTGGTCCTGCAACTCAGAGCTGGTCAGCGCGCATTCCCACTGCTCGAGAATAAGGTGAGGAGCCGGGTACGCGTTTAAAAGTACGAGGGGAGGAGGCCATGGCTAGGGTGTGGCGTTAGGGAAGTTGTAGCGGGGGGGGGGGGATGTGTCTTTGCCATCATGTGTCTTTGCCATTGTGTCTTTGCCATCATCATCATCATCATCAGCAGCAGCAGCAGCAGCAGCAGCAGCAGCCTATCTACACCCACCGCAGGGCAAAGGCCTCTCCCATTAATCGCCAATCATCCCGGTCCTGTGCTAACTGCGACCAATTTATCCCCGCAAACATCTTGATCTCATCTGCCCATCTAACTTTCTGCCGCCCCCTGCCACGCTTGCCTACTCTAGGGATCCACTCTGTTACCCTTCATGACCAACGGTTATCTTGCCTTCGCATAACATACCCTGCCCACGTCCATTTCTTCTTCTTAATTTCTACTAATATGTCCTTAACCGGCGTTTGTTCCGTGACCCACTCCACTCTCTTCTTGTCCCTTAAAGGAGTACTGACACCAAATTTTGACGCCTACAAGATGATATAATTGGCTTCAGTACTTTGTACAGCTGCCTCACAGAAATTTTTGCAGCGATCCGATGCCGGAATCACATCTAAAATCGATTTTGATTGTCCCGGCCGCGAGCTTCCACAAATCGGCAGCACTAGCGAAATCGCCTTCGGCGTGACGAAACATCGGCCGGCGTGTCCGGCCGGTTCAGGGTGACGTAATATAGTCGTTTTCGGAACCGGAAACGATATCCTGCGCTGCTGTTGTCGGTGGTATTTGCTTGGGTAGGAGACGTGGGTGTAGCTGTGTGAGCAATGCTTGTAAACTTTGCGTGTTCGACGTCTTTGCTCTTCAGTTCATGGCCGGCGCATGGTGTTCCCTTGCACTGGTGCCGAAAACTGCTCGTTGCCGGCACCGCGCGGTGCGCGATGTCGACGCGGCGGTGCGTGTCGCCGAGCTCACCCAAGTTGTGCTATGGCAAGCTCGCGGAATGCGAAGTACTGCTCGTGGAAGCCTGTCCGAGCAAATCGAAGACGACGCCAAGATGCATTATTTTCCACGCGATGACATGCAGCGCTAAACGTGGACTGAGTTCGTGGGCGGCGGCGGCCGCAAGAACTGTCGCCCAAGCCAGCGGCCTCGGCGTTGCTCGGGTCAGCTTGGGTGTTGGGAACTTTAGGCTTAGTATCGTGGCGACTGGTATCTGTACAACTGCGAATGACCATCCCTTACACAAGTTTTCACCACACTATCATCCCCTTTTTCGCATGTGGAGCTTTATTTTGGCGATAATTTCCGTTTCAGCGATCGGTGACCGAGACATCTGTCGTGGCCTGTTTTGATTCTAGCGCGCAGGTGGCGCCATCTTTCGGCCGCTCGCCGCACCGCGGTGCCGGCAGTGCTGGGTCGGAGCGCCGAACCTCCGCTGCCGGTCAGCGTAGGCTTACCATCGCGGCAAATATCTGAACGCCGCTTTTAAATTCAGCGCTGATAACAACTCCTAGCACAATTTTCAACACACTAACATCTACTTTCTCGCATATGGAACTTCTTTTTCGCGATCAGATTGATTATAAGAGTGGCGACAAGCTGTTGCTATCACGGTCTGTGCCGGTTCGAGCCGCAGTGATATTAAAAAACGGACGACGGCGAAGACATCGCCGGCCTAATCGTCTGGCCAAATAAAGTTGTTTTGTCTGTCGGGTGGCAGCGACTCATCCGAGTGTGACGATTCAGACGACATGTCGACTGCGCGGGCGAATGCGGACCATGTGCAATCGTAGCAGACGATGCGGCGAACGTCCCTGATGTCACGGGTGAGACCGTGACGTAAGACTGGTCCGCTTGCAGGCTGGCCTTCGAACGGCCATTTTTCCGCGCGGCAACAGAATTTCAAACTGGTTGCAATAAACGTGCTATAATTAATTCTATGTTGGCGGCTGTCGGCTTTCGTGTCGATTCTGGTAAGTACTGGACCAATAGGTATACTTTACAGCATAAAAACTGAAAGCGAGAAATTTTGTGTCAGAACTCCTTTAATGTTACACCTATCATCTTCCGTTCCATTGCTCGCTGAGTCGTCCTCAATTTAAGTTGAACCCTCATAGTGAGCCTCCAAGTTTCTCCCCCTTACGTGAGTACAGGTAAGATGCAGCTGTCATACAATTTCTTTTTCGGGGACAATGGTAGGCTGCCATTCTTATCTCATAATGCCTGCCGAATGCACTCCAGCCCATTCTTATCCTTCAACTTATTTCTGTCTCATGGTTGGGGTCTGGGGTCACAACTTGGCCTAAGCACATATATTCCCTTGCCGCTTCCACTGCCTCGCCACCTATCTCAAAACGTTGTGCTGTCCCGAGGTTATTGATTCTTACTGTAGTTTTCTGCATATTAAATTTCAGTGCCTTTGTAGCATGTGTTACTTCGAAAAAGTCTACAGATGCGAGATTCTTCAATTCGTGGATGGTATTCTTGGCGGTAGTTTCATAAGTTGGATGAGATTTCGTAGTAGGTGGCTTGCGATGGACTTCGCGTGTCTGTCGCTGTGGCCTAGCCATTCGCAGGAAGACCAAAATTGCGCATCCCACGCTGAGGCTGTAATCGACGTAACGCGAAGCTTTCATCGCGTCATACCTAGCCCGAAATGAACTGGCGTGTGGCATTTCTTCGAGTATTATTGTGCTCGGCGTCGTTGCTGATTTTTCAGAACATTGAGAAGTGGCGAATGCGTCGAAAAACACGATACGCAAGGAAAACCGCTGAGCCTTCAATTACCCCCTGGCGAAGACGCCACCAGCTCGAAGCTGTGGGAACGTGATACACGAATGAGCTGAAGCTTTCCCGTATGCTGAGCCGCCAGTCGCTTCGCGGCCGGCCCTACAGAGATACAGTACAGGGAGGCCAGCGTTATGTGGTGTAACCCCAACCCCTCCACCCGCGAGACGCTTTGCGGCCGCGCGAGCGCGATACACGGAGTCCAGCGTAATCAGTTGCAATGTGAAACCTAGCCGCCCACTCGGGCAAGAATACCAATAGAAGCGGCATGCATGCAGCCGCAGCCCCCAAGAAAACCGGGAGAGAGATCCGAAGAAAGCTTCCCTTTAAGAAAAGGCCTGAAGAGCGTTGGTAAGGGAATATTATCAGTTGTTTTAAAGCTGCCCCGTTGTCCTGGTCATTTCTAGCAATCAAGCGTTAATTTAGGTACACAGACAGACAGACAGGCAGACAGACAGACAGAAACGGATGGATGGGTGGATGGATGGATGGATATTTGTGCAGATCTGCCATGATAATATTTCCCTAACAAAGCCGTGGAGTAGACAATCAAAAGTTTATGCGGGCATTTGCGTGTGCGCGTGTACGTGTGTGTTTACGATCGTCGGCACAGCGTTCGGCAGAGAGCCCTTTTTTCTGCTTCTCTGTGTCGTGTGTGCCTAATTCAGCCTCGTTCCGGGCGTTAGCGCAACGCTCCTATACCATCCGCCCCTGCATTGACGACTCTGAATGGAGCTGCGCCACACGCCAATTCTTCCTCTCGTCTATCACAGTCTTCCGACAAAAAATGCAGCGAGTCGTTTTGCTGCTAGCATGTCTGCTTTTCTCACAGACAATAGAACCGAGGGCAGAGTCTGGACGGACAAAAGAGCGCCAGCTACGAGAAGTTTATTGGCTGGCCCCGTAGAAAAGACGGAAACGTGACGCAAGATTACACGAAGCGAGGGTATACGCGATGGCGGAACGACTCGGAGGCACATCAATACAACAATTGGCGGTGCACGTCAGTAAAACCGCTTTTTTTTTTTTTTCCATGAGACAAACGCATCAAGTTTACATTTGCCCGTGACAAACAAGCTATTTCCTTCAGTAAAGGCTTCAGTAAAGGACAGATGAATAGAGGGCGCAGGCTCGTCTGTCTGAAAAAAGTAGCGCGATATTTCTATCATGTCTCCAATTCAAACCTCATGAAGGCTTCCTCCCTCGCGGATTGAACCCGTGAGGGTTGAGCCCAACGCTCCACTTAATTGCCTGGTATAGTCTATAATTTAAAAAAATGCTAACGTGAAAGGTGGAACGAAATTATGGCAAGAACGCTTAACTATGACATATGTAATTTTCGTTAGCGTAACGATTTCGGTGGGTTATTTGGAGACGCTGAAACTAAAGGTCGGCACTTTCAAAGGGTGAAGGCGAGACGTGATAGACATAGCGCGCGTGTGTGCACTGCCTCCTATCTTGGTCCTCACAATGAATGGTTGCTTTATTTTAGCGTAATTTCTGTCACGATATCCCGTTCTCTATGCTACAATATTTTTGATCCACCTCCTTTTCGTTTCTTTTTACTTTTTGCAGTTTCTTTTCTACTGACGAGCCCTGATCGAGTGAAGTGTAAGACAAGCGAGTGTCTTTTAGATACGACGCATCTCTTGCTCGCGGGTATGTCCCTCCAGCGTCGTTGTCGTGGCGTTGTCCGCATGCTCACTGCACATGTGCAACTCTCCTCCGTTCTTCTCCCCGACAGCTGTGCGCGACACTCTCACTCCGTTTCATTATCATAACAACAGTTGCGCTCCGCTGCTCTTGGTGCGCGCATGTGTGCGCACTCTCACTCCGTCTCATTACCATAACAACAGCGGCGCGTGTGCGCTTCGCTGCTGTGGGTGCCGGCATGTGTGCGCATGCGCGCGACTCTCCACCCCGGCTCACCTCCTTTCAAAAGCTGGAATATAATCTTGGGAGCGCACGGCGCCGGATCAGTCCAGCGCTCGCTCTCGCACTTGACTTGACTTTGCTTGACGGTACCTCCGTGCAAGATCTTCCGATGAAGACGTGATGGAAGCGACAGTCCCTTCAGCGAGTGGACTGACGCAATCCAATACCAGCGTCAGTCCAAACGCTCCCCCCTGATGCGTCGCATCACATCAGGGTTCCCTCGCGGGAAGATGGGCGTAATTTTTTTATGAATTATCACGGTCTAAAACCACAAGCTTAAAACGGTTTAGTATTTCGTACCATATATTGTTTTAGATTTTACCCCGAATATGTCATCTGTAAAAAAATTATATTAGCTTTTTCTTTAATTTTGCTCAGCAATTTGTTCTACATTTACACCCGTGCAAAAATTAAACAAAAATGACCGGGTCCCATGCTCCGGTTTAAGGGCATTTAGGGCGTCTGTTTCAGTGGTTAATGTTAACAGGCATGTTTTCCACATTCATATTTCTTATTAAGCGGTCAATTGTTTTTCACATTTCTGGGGTTTGAATACCCATGCAGGAGCTTCAATTGTGGTTAGCGGTCGTGCGTTTAAACATTGTGCCCACTACACCGTTTCAGAAAGGGGGTCCGAAATCCTAGTTTTAAGAGTAACACCATGTTTTGGCGGCAACTTGAAGTGGCGTACAAAAACGTCCATCCAGGACAGACACCTCGAAGATTCTTATCTTGTCTACACTACAGTGACGTCCAGAGCACAAGAAAGCGGGGGAGAAAATAAGGGAGTAAAAGACAGACCTGCTTGGCCGGTGGATTAGGCCTCACAAAGGCAATAGTCGTAACCCAATGTCTGGGGAGAAGACCGCAAAAGCTGTGGCGAGCTCTGAGTGAGTGTCCCAGCCCAGCCAGAAACCAAACAAACAGAAAGTTTGAGAGAGGAAAGAACTGCTTGTGACTGCTGGTGGTTCTGGTTGACAAGACTTGACGCCAAACAAATTGACAGGGCGGAAGAAGCGGAGCAAGTACGCCTGTACGGACAAGACACGACCGGGAAGCGCCTCCTGTTTCGGCCAATGCGTAGAACGCATTATTTGCTCTTGTATTTGCTGTGACGCTGTCAGTCTCTGCCAGGCGCTTGACTGGAAAGGGCCAAAGAGATAGCAGAGAAGGTAGGAGGGCTGAGGGCGCGCACTGTACAAGGAGAAAAGTTGTAAGAAACGGAAGTATTAAGAAAATAAACCCGTAAGGAACTGAATCTAGATAGTGAATCTTAGGTATTAGTGAGTAGGTGGCAAAAAGAAATGGAGCAGAACTCTGGTTTCTGCGCCAAAGGCGTCCGGCGTCAGGCCATCGACACTGGCAGCAGTAGCGATGACAAAGCTCCGTGGGTTAACAGAGTAAGACAAAATGAAAGAAGCGGCTGGTGCCTCCGGGGACATGAGTGAGATGTAGTCTCATCAAGCGGAGATGAAATCAGAACAAAATTTCTCCCACCTCCCCTCACGGGAACCCCTGTGTAGATGCGACGCATAGGGGGTTCCGTTGTTGTTTCCGTTAGGTTGATTCTCCCATCGCGTGGAACGTGCCGTGAACCCTCTGCCGCGGCTATGACGCAACGTGCCGCGGCTATGACGCAACACAATCCAACACAATCCACTTTAATCCAATCCAATCCTAATTCAATCCATTCCAATCCAAGCCAAGCCAAGCGAAGCCAAGCCAATCCAATCGAATCCAATCCAATGCCCCTCGCGAGAGAGTGTTCGCCATCGGAGAGGAGAGGGGGTGAGCGGCGGAGAGCGCAGCTCGCGCGGCGAGGAGAATGGGGGAGGGGTGTGGACGGACAACAACAACGTCGTATGGAGGGACAAGGCGAGTGAATGAGATGCAGTCGCATCTAAGAGTATTGAAGCTTCTGGTGTATCGTACTTTACCGTGGAGCATGGCCACGAAGTTGCCGCAAGTGACGCGCTTTTCTTTTGTTTATTACCAACATAGGCTGCCCCCCGACCATTCCACAGTGAACACTTTGGAAGTCAAGTAAAGTTATCTGCGCGCTACAACATACCATAACCACGCAATGTTCTCGGTGTTCTGCAGTACAGCAACAAGCCACGGGGCCTCTTGACAGGAACACCAGATCTGAGCCGAGCGCATGGTACAATCGCAAGTGTACCGATATCGGCCACGAATCATGCCAGGCCAGATGGCGTCCAGCGGGCTTTGCCCAACGTTTTTTCCATGACGACCGCGCTGTCAAAGACAAAGCAGCTGACAGCAATGAGTGCTTGACGCGAGACAAAATGGCCTGCCTCAGGCGCTGGCCTAAATATTGGGAACGGACATTCCCCGCGAGGTGACTCGCACAATGAGCGCCTCGCATTTGGTGGCCTCGCATTATTTGTCGGGCTAACGTGGATGCGCGTACTCACACACACATAAAAGAAGCTCTATAGAAGCGCGGTCACCGCGTCGGCCGAGAAAGCGCTCTCCTGTTTCCGTGTCGAAGATCTGGGCGCGGGTGTCAATATTAGAAAAAGTTTCGTCTCTCTCTCTCTCCCCCACCCCCTCCTTGTACACCCGTCGAAAATCTGCTTCCCGCCTCCCCCACCCTATCCTGCCGGCGTGTCTGCATGAGGGCCGAGTGAGAGCCGGCTTTATTAAAGACGATAGACTTTCTTGGACTACTTAAACCCAGAAATTTCTGTCTGTCTGTCTGTCTGTCTGTCTGTCTGTCTGTCTGTCTGTCTGTCTGTCTGTCTGTCTGTCTGTCTGTCTGTCTGTCTGTCTGTCTGTCTGTCTGTCTGTCTGTCTGTCTGCGACTCGATTCAGCTACCCAGCCAAAGTGAAACGAAGTCTGCGCAATAGTCTTATATACTCACAGCGAAATCTAAACGTCTAAGTCCTGTTTATATGTTCATACTCGTCAACATTGTTGAAGAAGAACAAGACATTACGAACCTTGCTTCAGAAACTAAGGGATAAAAATGTATAACTATTTACGGGGCTTTCTAGGAAACAAAACAGCCTGCCTCGAAATATACGAGGTGCCACATCCCTCACGTAATATTCGAACAAAGATACATTTCAGGGATCATTACAATCGCAGATCCTCCTTAGTACAGCCAGAGCATTGAAGGACTTTGGTACAGCCAACTATTCTGAAGATAGTCCAGTCTCTTACAGTGTGCTAGTTACTTATTGAGGTGCCAAATAAAGTGTTTTTGCGCGTGTTTTCTGCGACTGTGCTTCCTTGAAGTATTCTGTCACGTTTTACCTCCGCTAGGCATGTCTTTTTCTTTGCGCCTAATTGCTCAGTCGTCTTCCTTATATATCTGTGTCCATGAGCGCTGCTACTGCTGAAAATTACCGACCGGCTCACCCAGCAGTACGCTTTCACGTTGTGGTTTCATTTAAAGATTGTATTTTTTATCTCAAGCGTGCTACACTACTAAAGCGTATTTTTTTTCAGTCTTGGCCGTAGTTCCTACCCGCTCGGTAACTGCCTACTGGCACCGTTCTTCTCCGGGGTGCTCCCACTAATGCGTCAAACCCGCTTCCAGGCTCGTTTCCACAGGCTGCCGTTTCTTGTCCCCTTAACCAAGACGACGACGACGCGCTTTTGCAAGGAAGCTCGCACGCTTCGTCGGCATGCACGGAATCGGGGAGATATAGGGTCCCCTAGAGCTTCGGAGCTACTTAATTAGCTGCTTCGTTATCCGGACTTGCGTTCTTCGACTTCACTCTGCGCCCCGTTCGGTGGGCTTAACTGCCAACGTAATAAGGATCGCTGCTGCACCTTCGAACAGCTCGAGTAGTCTCGTGAGGACAGATCCTTGACTCTCGGGCAAAGCTGCCGAGCGCTGTCTCGACGACATCTGCGCCCCGCGCGGGCTTTCGCCTGCAATCGCTTCTAGTTGGGCATATCGGGGCGTAACGAAGACACTGCGTCTTTCTCCTCAAAGTCCGCCGTTTTTATTATACTTCGGTCAATTTCCAAGCGTAGCAAAAACATTTCTTTTAAAAGACTAAGAAGTGAAGCTCCCAGCTTTATTTTCTAGATAAAGAAATTGATAAAAAGGTCAATTCCTTTGCCAGAAAGTGGAAATAATTCCCCGCTTATAAGGGGCAGCAGACATTCTAGCAAACAAAATATCTGATAATTCGAAATAAAATCAAATCGTATGATGCTTTGTAAGCGCACTTTTTTTAATCCGGTGAAGTTTCAAACAATTCAAGAAAGATACCGGACACGTAATAAAAGTACACGCCATAAATAGAACACATTTTTAAATACGAAATTGGGCTTTTCTTTTGTGACATAATGCGAAGCACCTCACCGCGCCTGAAGGTGCGTAACCTGCACAACCCAGCTTCTATTGTCGAATGAGTAGCGGTTTGGCGATGTTGACCCTCACTCCTTTCCGAACTGAGGTGAGGAGCGTGGGATAGTCGGCGGTCACAAAAAAAATTGGCTCCAATCCACGCTGTGAAGGAGCTTGGAAAGCAAAGCTTTAAACGACACCCACAACAGTTGCCCATGGACGTCCCTTGAATTCACACACGTGGCTCTACAAATAGTGAAACCAGAGGTTTTGCCAGCCGTTACTTGGAATTCGCGGTGGCGGCGTCCCGAGCGCAGCAGCAGCGTCGGCCACAGCAGGGCTAGAGCGGCGAACGCCGCCGCTGTAACCCGGCCGCGAGTCGGGAGAAAGAAGACCGAGGGGAGCGTCGTTCGAAGGGTGAGACAGCGGAACCTAGCCATCCTGATGGGCCAGCTCGGGTCCACACCACCGCGCGAGCACAAGCGCAGACACCGAAACAATGCGGCGGGTGAGCTTGGTGATTCCCACTTATACCGATTTAAACTAGTTAGTTTAGTATGTTTGAGAATCGCGAGAAAGCTGAGGGAACTTTTAAAATCGCTATTTATAAGAACAAGTTGCTACTTTCGACTTTTGTACTACCTCTTAAAACACAACCGAATTGGTATTCACCAGTTTAGAAAACGGAGTACCATTCAGGACAAGCAGTGCGCAAAAGTTAGCGTTTCTCTAGCGGCCAGATGTCTGTATGTGGTTTGTACATTTTGTTTTCGCGCCCTGCAAACCAACCCTTAACGTATGTTTGCCGTACGACCACTTAATTCCGTCGGGTCCGGGTTACCCAGGAGGTGCTGTCGAACAAGTTAATCAAGCGGTGTGAAGAAAGCGCACTATAAACGCGAAGCTGCACCAAAACAGGCCCAAAGCAACCGTCGCTAAAGCAGACGATAAAGCCGTACCGCCGACGCCGCCGCCGGCGAGCAAGCACTTTCGCGGGGGGAATGCTGGGTAAATTCGCCGCGCCATCTTTAGTGTGCTCTGTGAGTGAAACCGCAAGTTGTGGGTTTTAAGTGCGAATGCACTTTATAAGCGACCCTGAATTCCGTTGACCGCCGTCCGTCCATATAGCAACAGCTGCGGGTGCGCGCGCTCCTCGTCTTCCTTGTCAACGGGGGGAGATGGCACATACCCACGTGGGAGATTGGCCAGGAATCTCCTCGTCTTCCTTGGCAACGGGGGGAGATGGGCGCGCGCTGCCTGGCCGCTAACATGGCACATACCCACGTGGGGGATTGGCCAGGAATCGGGCGTGAGAAGGGCTAATGCACCCGCTTAAAGGAGTACTGACACGAAATTTCAAAGCTGAGATCCGCTCTAGCAATCAAGTACAACGACAACACAAATAGGTGTCTGTGAATAAATGCATCTTTCTTTCTTTGTAGTTGTGTGTGTGTGTGATCTCTCTTTCGCGAACATTACCGAACCGCGCAAATTCAACTCCTGCATTCGCACTTTCACATTCTTCCCCTCGGGGAAATGCGGGGAAATTTTTTTTCTGCAGTTTTCTTTGCTTTTATCTGCAACGTCGTACCATACTCGCCTTCCTAAACAAGGAAGCCGTGAAAATAGAGCATGCAACAGTGGCTTCGGAAACAACGAAGAGCTGAGACAGGGCAGGCCGCGCCGTCTAAACCCAGGGAAAAGGTAATAGAGAAAAGTATAAAAACACCTCAAATTATTACCAAGTTTTCTTTTAAGTATCCTGAAAAGGCAAGTCTCTTTGGTCCAAGGGAATTGTTAATGCGTCACCTCACAAGGCACGTTCGAGGTCAAAAAAAAAAAAAAAAAGAGTTGAGTCAATGTCGGAATGTTCGGGAAAACAAGGAATGATTTGGGGCGGGAACAGGAGTCCCAAACAAAAAGAGTAAGAAAAACGACGGCGGAGCCCAAGCAGCAATTGGGAGTCGAATGCCTTCATCTGTACGTGACATGGATTGGAGGGGACCCTAAAAAGATGTGCTTAAAATGGGAAGAACACCAGCATTTTTCAATGGAGCATACATGTTCTCTTTGCCTTTGTAGAGAAGGGGTTTGGAAGCAGGGACAAAACAAAATCGTGAACATCCCTGACAAATAGAAGGCTTGTAACCAATTTAAATGGCTTTAAATTTTTCTGTAGCCCCTGCTACGGGATTGCTTGGCTGAGGCGCTGTTAAAAGAAAGACGACGAACGAAAATACCACAAATGCTTTCCTTGGCGGGTCCACTGGTAGAGTAACGCAAACGTTGACGACAAAAAAAAAAAAAAACGCGTGGGGTCCCTGTATCTGTTCGATGACCGCTGTTTTCATCTTCTAAAAGAAAGATAGCTTTGTCCCCTTTGGGATGAGACAGCGTGGTGGCAGACCTGTCACAGGTGGAATCAGAGCTCGTGAATGTTTGCAGTGGCTGTGGAAGTGACTGTAGGGTTATTTCCCCATGGAATAGACGGCTACCAGCCTGTACAGAATGGTATGAGTGAAAATCCGGAAAAGCATTCCACCACGAGGCTTCGGCTTACTGTCGGACTACATCACTTGAAACTCACCCGTCGTACGCGATTGAACCATGTGGAAGTGGGACGTACCCCTGTGCCGCCTGAAACCCCCATTCAGAGGGTGCAAGCGTCACCTGTCCTTTCAGGGTTTTACCACAAGCGGCCTTGCGGGGTCAAGTAGGAGGTGCTTCGGTACCAGTGAAAGGCCATGTTAGAACGAACAATTAGCATCAAGAGTCGCTGCGCATTCCACAGCAGACATACTTATTTTTCTCATTGGTTTAAGCACGCCACTTTTTTCCAGCGTGTCTCTTCTATGCTGCTCTGTTGAAACATTATTAGGAGCTGCTAAAGACAGAATGAAGGGCTAGAGAGCCGGAGTAAATTGCCTCCGCTCGACGAGGGCTCAAGAGCGGCTGTTTCGCTGTCGTGAGCCCTGCGACGAAAGGCGTACGCTAAGCTTCGCGTGGTCCTCGCGTGTTTCATTGTGTCGGCGAGGCGGGGTGACACGTGTATGGAGCATCCTATTGCAAGCATGCAATTCCCTGGTTATTGTATTTACTTCGCAGTTCCTCTCTATTTGCTTAATAGTGATTCCCCTATTTTTTCTCCTGTATTTTTTCTAATTTCACTCAATTCCTAACCACGTACTCCATTTTCGCTCCTATGTTTCCTGGCCATCCTGCTTGATTTCTCCTTCACACTCCTTGTCTCAACTCCCGTTTTGATGTCTCCCAAACAGTTTTCATGCTCTTCATTTCTGAGCCATCTTGCCACAATTTTTAGTCCATCCTTGAATGAGTAATGCCTCACACTTTGAGTTCGATGTTTTTGTTTCTCATTACCAAGTTGCTAGTTTCGGGTCTCATGTGCAATGGTTTGAGCTCAGTGGAGGGATTCGGTTTAGTCTGCACTGCAATAGGCTCTTGAATGGGCTCACAGCACTTTGTACCCAGGGGCCACTGACTGTGCATGTTAAGCACATGATTGCGCGTTTGTTAGCGCCACACACTGACCTTGGAACCACCGCCCAATATCTTGCCTCTATTCTTCGGTTCATTGTAAACTCTAAGCGATCTTCATCGAATAATCTGAAATTGTAAGCAACCTATCCCCTTCTCCCCCTTCCTCGGCCCTCCTTCCTATCCCTCTCGAATCTTATCACGCCAATTTCTACCTTACTTCATTCATTTCGTCCATGATGCTCTCTACGGTATTTATAATTACCAAGATTTTTTGATCGCCTATGACCCCCATCTTAACTAAAAATTTCTTCTTTGCTAGGTGCTCTTGGCTTGGCTAAATTCCCTGTGGTGTTACTCCCTTTTTGCCGGCGTATGTCCCTCCACTCCTGCCAGCATCATTGTCTTTCTTACTGCTTTTTATCATTACTGACTCAGATCCCTATTTTATACCTCTCTCGCCCCCCCCCCCTTTTTTTTTTATCTGTACGTGGCGTTGTGTCATTTAGACCTGCGGAGCTCCCTCTGGATATCCCCCCCCCCCCCCCGTTTCTCCCCTCGTCTATACAAACTGAATTTTTTGTTTTTGTGTTTTCCCATACTCCTGCAGTTTAGCATGCTGGAATACTAAGTCCGGTCCGCCCTAAGCTCGCGTCCCCTGGTCCAAACCATGCACTGCGGTGAGGAGACCGACGTACCCCTCGACGTCTTCCCCGCTCCGGCCTACGCGTTAGAGGGGGAGACGTGGGCGTGGCAGCAATTAGGCGTGATGAATGGAGTCGCGTTCGCAAGCGCGACAATGAGCCGTCGAGATTCTCGTCGCTAACCATTGGTCGCTCTTCCAGGCTCATCCTTTTCCGCTGCACCTCCGTGGATGAAGCCCAGCGGTGCGCCCTTCCGTGCTCCGGTTCGAGAACCAACGCGCAGTCCCTGCTCTGCGCACTCTGGGACCGTGTCTTCGTTTCTCCTCATGCTATGCAAAGCGTACCTTGGCCGACCCCGTACGTTTTCTGGCGTCTATTCTTTGGTCTGGCTTTCTTGAAGCCGATTTGAGGCCGTGGTGGCTCTATCTTTGCAAAGAGCACGCAAGTAACACAAGTGTCGACGAACGAGCAGTAAATATAGGCCTGGGAAATTTTCGCGCCACAGGTATCGGAGGGCACGTCCAACACGCATTGTTTCGAATTCAAAAGAAACTTCTAACACATTTGAGAAAAAACATGAGGGAAAAATAGGAGTGTGCAAGTATATGCCAAAAAGAAGTACACACGCTGCGTCGATACTACATCGACTGCCTGCCGAATCCCTCCGATTCACACAGCCGTTTTTCACCCCGCCACGTCACCGTCACGTCACCGCCTTCAGTCATGGGCGACGGTTTCTCGAACGATTTCTCGCCGAAAACGGTGCGACGGTGACGGGTAGCCGAGGTCTACGTTTATGTTCCGTCAACGCGACGGGACCACGCCCAGTGGTAAACCAGCCTATCAGACAACAATTTTTTTACGGCTAAATTTAGAGAAAAGTGAGCGCACGTAAAAATCTAAGCCATTTTCGCGTATCACGCACGAATACCATGCACCAATCTGGAGTCATCAGTGAGTTAGTGACAATTTTCAAAATCCAACAACCACCGCATCTACAGCTTCAGAAAAAATACTGGAGGGCAAGCACAGAATGCAAGGACGAGGAAGTCTATTTTGAAGCGTGTGCGAACCGAAAGGAGTATACAGTTTGGAATGGCTGCTTATCCAGTGAACGAATGCTGCGGAAAGCGTCGTTAGTTTTGCAGTTATAAAATGGAAGTGCGGTTGCGTATGGCTGCGGACAAATATTCGAAACTCTCACTCGGTTGTATCCGCCGCGGTGGCTCAGTGGATAAGGCGTTGGGCTGCTGGGCACAAGGACGTGGGTTCTGTCCCGGTCACGGCAGTCGTTGTTCTGCTGTAGGCGAAACAGAGAAACACCCGCGTGCAGGGATTTGGGCGCACTTTGAAGATCCCCAGCTGGTCAAAATAAATCCGAAGCCCCCCACTACGGCACTCCTCGTAACCCAGGTGCCGAGAGAACTACTAGAATTTTATCTTCCATATGAATGAAGCTAATTTGAAACGCACTACATCGCAGCTTAGCGCCTGAGATATTTCCACTCCCGGAATGCTACTGTGTTTGAAACTTATTTGACACTGACCTTTTGTGGTGAACACAGGCGTTCCCTGGCCAAGGACATACAGGGCAGTGAAGCCCAACAAAATCAATGAAATAAGCTATGGTTCGTCTTATCGTACACACTATCCTAATCTGACACGAGGCACAGTAATGTTCCTAAAACAGGTACTGTTAATATCACATATCTACCGCCTGTATTCACCCCCCCCCCCCCCCTAAAAAAAAGACCCGTTATTACCGCAAGTTACCACAAAAATGGCGAACGAGGCGAAGAGCATGTTCGTTACGTGGGTCCACGCGATACTACTTTTTTTTTTGTAAGGCTTATGTGGTTCATGGGATTGGAAATTTTGACATCGCCAATTAACTGAATGTTCACCTGCAGTCTACGAGGCTTAAGGAACAGTCCTTGTGCGTAAAACAGTTTTAGCGTAAGACGAATGGCTACGAAGCATTGTGTCGATTGCTCCTCAAGCTGGCGAGTGCTTTGTACCCACCTACCGTTAGCTACCAGTCAGTATACTATGCCCCTGTGCAAGTACCAATATTATTCATATGACCGATTTGAATCCATTTCCAATTCGAACGCATAAATCGACTAATTGATTGATTATGAGGTTTAACGCACCTACGCTACACAGGCGATCAGGCGCGCCGTGGTTTAGGGCTCCGGATTAATTTTGACCGCCTGGAGATCCTTCAGTTAACGTGAACAGAAATCCCGAACACACGGGCATTTTCAATTTTCGCCTCGATCAGAAAAGCGGTAGCTGACACCAGGAATAGAACCCACATCCTTGGGCTCACCAGCACAGCGCCTTAGCCAGGGAAATCAACTAAATTTCCCCTGCAGTCACACTGGCACGCGCCCCGAAGAGAGAGAGAAAGAGAAAACTTTATTGAAAACAGAAAACGGAAGGATATAATTCTGCCTACTCCCGAGTTTCCAGCTGGTCGGCTTATGAGGGTAGTGATCCGATACAGTCCGAGCGAAGTCGGCGCAATCGCGCAGAGCACGCCTCGCATATTCAGCGCGCCCTACTGGAGCCGCTTACGTTTAGAAGGTACAGCTTGTGCTATCATCCGCATGTAGCGCCATCTGAAATAGAGCTGAAGTGCTCGCGCCCTAGAATAAACTATCCCCACGACTACACTTTGAAATCTTGAGCCTGGCTGTTGGCCACGTCCTGCGCGGGTCAGTCCGTTTTTCTCGGTGTTCTGTTCTTACACTGAATCACGTTTGCTACGTCACTAGAGGGTAGACCCAGTGCAGCTCTGCGCAAGCCCAAACCAAGTAAGCAAATGTGTTTACTATAGCGAACAGAACGCGCCCTGCTTCCGACCGTCAAATTTGGCTTTTGTTTACGGCTTGTTTGAGTGTGCACGGCGGGCGCTTATCAGTATTTGTCCCAATTAAGCGTGTCAAGGGCGTGTATTAGCATTGACGAGGGCGTTTTAGACGTTTAAGGTGTGTCATTTGTCATCGAGTGTGTTTTCACGGTGTGTGAGAACGGCTCTCGTGGGAAATCTTGTCCTGGCCACTCCTATTGGCTCGGACAAGAGAATCCCATTTTAAAACGAGCACCTCCGCGACGGGCACCACTGGCTGGCGGTGGCCTGGGAACTTCATTTTTATTTGGTGCTAAGTTCTTCTCTCTGCTAGGGGGAATCATGTGTCGACTTCGTGGCTACGACGCTACTCCACCGACAAAGCCGACGCCATGGGTGAGTGTGGCTTCAGTCGCTACGCCGCGCCCACGAATGGGCTGGGTGTGTTTGATTGGCATTAGAACTCGGAGGAAACTCGGGAATGGTTTTGCACGGCCATGTTGAACTCGTCACGCTCGTGGCGGCCGCTGCTTCGTAGTGCTTTATTGGTAGTGGTCCCCGTAGCAGGCATATTTCCAGCCCGACAGATCTTTTAAACGAACAAGGAATTTCCCGCTGGTTTTTCTCTCGAAACGTACTGTGCATTGGATGTGCATTCATTTGGAGACCGACCCCCGTTTGCGTCGACCTAGAGGCGCCTTTTGCTCCATGACCATCGAACAGCAAATGTGTGCGCTGCGGTTTTATGCGACGGGCAGCTTCCACGGAAGCGTTGGTAGCGACCGCACCCTCGACCGCAGCCAGTCCACAGTCAGCCGATGCGTGCGTAATGTGAGGGCTGGAGGCCTGTTTCCTTGACCTTGCCATTCTTTTAGGTGTTTCGCCGGACATAGAGTCCGCAGGTCTGCCGCGCGCGTCTATCCGTCTGCAGCCGCAGCATGCGCTTCTGTTATCGTCTCCTCGCAAAACAGTTGCGGACGAGGCGTTGCATGACCATGCGTTTCATTTATCGTCAGCGCGGCATACCATTTCGCTTGAGGCGTTGCGTGGCGCACATTTCTTTTGAAAGCGTTACTGGCGGCAGAGTTAAGCTGCCTGGCTTGCTACGCCAAATGAATGCCGTGACAATGATGATTATAATGATGAAGAGGGACACATATTGACATGGCTTTGATTGATGAAATGGGTTTATGGTCACGTGTCACGTGCATGGTGAAGGTGCGGGGTATTTACCCTGCGCAAAGTAGAACACCGAAGCGTTCCGAGCGCGCAAGTCTTGCAATGCGTGTCGTTGCTCAGACGGCAACGACTTGTTTAACATTTTTGATGAAATTGGTAGAATAGTCCGTTTCCACATTACTCGCATGGTCAGGCAGGGGAAATAGCGGCCAGTGAAGTGTCTCAATCCTCAGCATATGTGGCGAGCCTGAGGTCATGAGGGAGAAGTAAGGGTCCTGAACTTCCGTTCACTGTCCACACGTGAGAAAAGCCACCCTCCTGATAAACTAAAGCCCGAGATACGAAAACCTTCTTCTTCATTGTTGTGTTCCGTTCGGGCTCAAGTAACGCCACACTGGAGCTGCCTGTGCTCATATGACTGGACTTCACGGGAACTGACATGGCTGACATAATAGGCAAAAGCGTGTCATCGGCAAGAGCGAACACTCCTTTGCAGGTTTCGACGGGCAATGCACTTCGCAATGAAATGTCTTAGCACCGCAATCTAACTTTACCCCACATTCTTTCAAAAAGTCGATACTCAGAATGACGTCGTGCTTTGCGTACTGCAGTACGGCAAACTCGGTTCTGAAGGTGTCTCCGCCAAGCACAACGTCTGCCGAGACAATTCCAACTACCCGCAAAGGCTCACCACCAATCCCATGAAAGTGCCTAGTTCCATCCGACTCTAACATAACTTTATGTCCCTGGGGATCTTTAAACGACAAGCTCATCCCTGGCACACTAGCACCAGTATCCACCGAAGCAACTGCGTTCACACCGTCAACACAAATACTCACCTTCTTCTCTACCCTCACAACCGCCAAGGAATTTGGTAAAACTTACCGCTCCACCACCTCACCCCTGTCGGCCGCACCATCTAGTTTCCCAGCGGCAGGGGCACGGACCGGCGGCGAGGAGACGGCGGCGTGGTAAGGGGTTTATGCAGAATTTCGATTATGGGGGGGTGTCGGTGGGATGTTTGGGGGGTTGTATAAATCCCTAGGCAGGGTGTTTGTAGTTGTGTAATCTTTTCGGGGGGGGGGGGGGTGTCGCAGTCCTTCTGGGGGGGGTGTTGGGGGGGGTGTTAGGGGGGGGGGGTGTAAATCCCTGGGCGTGGTGCTACGATCAGAGGCGGCGGGTGACGCGCTGCGGTTGGCGGGCGGAGCCGGGTGGTCGAAAAGTGGATCCTGGTAGATTGTGCCGCCACGTCAGCGGGGGGAAGAATGACCCAAGAACCGAGAGTTTTGCCGGTAGCGGGCTGGTTCGACTTGTTGGCGGGGGTAGCCACCAACGACTCTACGGGATTTGTTCTCGTAGCCCAGTCGCCGGAACGGTGCTCGCCGGGTGTGGAACCGATGGCTCGTGCGTCGCAGCAACACTGGCGTGCGCCTGTCTTTGTGCACCTCTCTCTGTGGAGCGTCTTCCTTAGCGCAGTTTACCCCTTCTGAGAAAATGCACCAACTCGCCCAACAACAAGTCCTTCTAAACTAATTTTTGAACCCTTTGTAACTTAGTGTTCGATGTTGCGGAAGGTATTCTTCAGCATTACCAACAATCTTTGACCCCTGCCTAGCTAATAATTTCCTTTGTTTTTTTCAGATTTTACCCGGCTGGCTGGGCCAATTAGACTTGTGGTTACTGTGGGCTGTTTGTATCGCGCTTCGACGAGAGCTGTTATTATACGGTCTTTTTTGTTTCCTAGTGCCTGTGCGATGCAGCAGAATGGTTTTTTAAACCTATTTCAACTGTTGAAAGACCATGGCGGGTGAATTGCCTCTTCTGCAATTTTGCACAGACGGCTTCGCCGACTGGTGCTGCGGTGACTGTTTTCTTAACATCTGGGATTTCGGCTGTAAACTTACCCCGATAGTGGAGCCCACATAATACGATAATAGTGGAAACCTGATAGTCAGTGGGTACCCGATAATACGACTTTTAACGGACAACGCGAAAGCGTCGTAAGTGGTCTAATGCGACAGATGGGGTGAGAATTTACTTAAACTACTATATTAAGCGTGTTCTCGCGTAATTTGCATTTTTTGTATTTGCGCTTTCTGTATTTTAGAATTTTGTTCGTTTGACTTCTCTGTTACCTTTGCACATTTCTTGTGTAATTTCTATTTAAGGTATTCGTTGTTTGTATTTTTGGGCTTTCATGTTCTCCTTCTTGCTTATTGCCTGTTTTGTTCGATGGTACTCCCGGAACCGCCGTTATCTACCCACCATATGTAATGCCTCCGGACCCTTAAGGGTATAATAAATGAAATAAATGAAATGAAATTTGTGAACCCCTCAGCGAAATACCAAGTTCCCTAAAGAAAAAAATTAGCCCCATCTTCCCGAAGGGAACGCTGAGTAGATGCGGGGCATCGCGTAGTTTGTGGGGTGGTGCTGACGCTTGCTTGCACCAACCCACTAACTGACGGGACTATTGCTTCCATCACACTTCATCGGAAGAACGGAGTGAAGTGGAGTCAACCGCAGCAAGCGCTGAACTCAGTGAACTGAACGCGCGCAGCGCGCTACCCGGTTTACATTCAAGGTTGAAGGAGAGGAGACGAGAGGAGGAGAGATGCGCAAGCGCCGAGCATCCGCCGCGAAAGCAGAAGCGAGAACGCGGGAGAAGCGAAAACGAAGTGCACGCAGCTGGTACGAGAGAACAAGTGGCGGAAGTATCGCGGAGCTGTGGGAGAGAGGGAAGGAGGAGAGTTGCGCATCCGCAGGGTGAGTGCGGACGCCGACGCGGGACATGCCCAGACTATAAGATGCTCCGCATCTAAAACACGCCACACACGTTTGCACAATCCGTGTCGGGCCAGACGGACACCGCTTAGGCCTGCGCTCAACATCGGGCGCAGCCTACGCTCACAGCAACAAACGAAAACACTTGCAACTTGTCACTGCTTCTGCCGTTGACGAAAGCAAATCGTGTTATTTCCTCACAGAGGTTGCGTTACACCGACACAACTTCCAGAATCACACCAGCAACAGATGCAGCTTCGACGCTTGGACGTTCTCAGACCGAGTTCAGTGACGACGTTCCGTATAAAAACAGCCCACCACGATTTCCTCGCGTACAAACCACGACGCGGCAAGACACACACGGGAGAGATGACGATAAGCGGCTTCTTGATGCACTACAGCACACTCGTAACACTAATCGCCTACAGAGCTTTTGGTTCTCGGCAACCTCGTTGTCGCTGGACGGCGCAGCAGCGGTCGGCAAGCGAGCGCAGCCATATTGCAAGTAGTTCTCCTCTCAAACGTACGTCGCAGGCATCGCACAAACGGCGAGACGCCATTGGTTGCGGATGAACATAAAATCGCTTTGATCTTGAAAAAGCCGCTGCAGAGTTTATTTATTTCAATACTCTCAATGCCCCGAAAGGCGCTACAGAGAGGAGTGGGAAGGTTTATACAATGCAAGTTATGGCCGTCTTATAGGAAGCAGGATCAGGGTTGCTGGCAATGGAGGCGGGGAGGCTGTTCCAGTCCGATGCTGTCTTCGGTAAGAACGAATTGAAACGTAAATTCGTCCGGCAAACGTAAATTCGTCCAGCTGTCACCGACTATAGTTAGCATTCTGGGGTGGCTCATGCTCTACAGTGAATTTGTGCTCTAGGTTCGAGCTCCAAATATTATCATGCGCTTATTATTATTACCACAGCTCGGCTTTATCCGAGCTTCGCTCGAACTCGGTCCGTCTGGAATAGCAGGCCAGACTTCGAGTTGACCAAGGAACGGGGGAACATTCTTAGCGACTCATGCCCGCATTGCGTCGTTACTGTGGCAAGCGATTTACCCTTATCATACACCGTTTGTCTCCTTTGGCCGATTCACGCAAAAATCAATCACCACTACCGCAGTAAAAACAGCGCGAGCTGGCTCCTAAACGAGTTCGTTAATTAAGAAGCGCCGCTGCGCTCACCGCACTAAACGCGCTATTCCCTCCGCATCTCGGCAAACAATAAACATCCCTTTGTTTCGCTGATGATGTTATTAACGCCGGGAACAGCTGGGAGAAGTCGGTTGGCTAAATAGGCCGCTGCCCAAACAGCAGCTGGCTGAATAAGACGGAGCCCAAGGGGGAGGGAAGTAGCGGGACAAAGCGCATAGCCTTTTGTTCCGCTAAACAGCTCGATCGTTTTCCGTATCGCCAGCCACTGGGTGCCCACCAAATTAGCAGCTTAGTCGAAGGAGCGAAGTCGAGCGTCGCTAAACTTTGCCGCGTAGGACGCGGGAAACGCGCGGAAGCCCCGGGAGACGCCAGGGCGGTGCTAATTGAGCTCCGCTTGGAAGCGCCCCCCCCCCCCCCCCCCCCCCCCCCAGCAGCTTCCTCTCCCCGGCTCCCGGTTTCGGTCTGTTATGCCCTTGGTCGAAAAGAACGCCGGAGGGAAAGGGGGGGGGGGGGGAGCCAGAGCTTGCACGCCCAGCCTTTACAAGGTTTGGAAAAGCGGAAACTGCCCGACGGAAACAACGTCCTAAGCGTTCGAACAAGCAGGGATATGTGTAGCCATTGGCGCTCAGAGCAGCAACGCTCTTGCGTTATATATGAAAATCAGCAGCGCAATCGGCAATGCTGCGAGCACGAAGACCCCCGGAAAGCTATGCAGAATCTACTTTGTAATGACAGCAGTGTTAGATGGCGAGGAAGCAATTTATGACAGTGAATACACGCAGAATGACAGATGGCATGCATTCAGCAACTGTTTGTTTCTTGTTCTAACGAAGTTCTTAAATAAGTTCACCTCAGTTGTTTTATTTCTCACCAAAAGTACAGAAATATTATCACTTTCGTAGCTACGACCAGCCAGTCATTTCGTGGGGAACTTCGCTCTTGCAAGGCTGGCGTCTCTGGTCGATTGACAAGGCGTCCGTGCCTATCTATAGAACTTCTGACGTGCGTCTTCGATTAAGGACCGAGAATCCGAAAACTCCCAAACATTTGCACTAGAGTGTAACGTGATGGACAGCAATGAGGGTTACCGGTGCAGTGACAAAGGCATGTAGATTGCGAGCCAGCAGAGGTGTACGCTACGGACGGTTAAGGGAGCACAAAGGGGGGGGGGGGGGGGGGGGGGGGGGGGAGGTTAATTTTCAGATACGCGAACAGTGCGCCTTTTACGGTGGAGTAACAAGAAGGGACACGTGGGTTACACGCGTATGGAAATGAGGTCGCATACTCATGGGAACAGTCGTTGTAGTTGTAAAGACGCATACATGGCTATAAACAGTTTCAGCATATCGTTACCGCGTTTACGTTACCGTCTACCGTGTTCGCGGGAGCCGAGTGCACATGCGCTAGAGTTACCGCGAACGGTAACTTACCGGCACAGGCTTTACCGCCACCAGTGCGCTTCTTGGTGGACAAGTGCACCCTCGCGTATTGATTACAGCAGATGCAGGGCCCTCGGCGCTATCTGCTTGTTACAGCCGATAAAAGTCATCTTACTTGATGCTGTTTATTACGTTTTTCTAGTTAAATAACGCTCAGGAGAACGACAAACGACCATTTTTCTCAGATGGGCGAGCAAAATGGCTGCCCCTATTCGTGTTAAGCCTTGCCCGCCTCAAATAGTTCAGATAAGCTTCTCAGCTCGCAAAGTGCTTTTAGGCCCCAAAAATTGTGCTGGGCGAGGTAGTGTAGGTTACTGAGTAATTACTACAACATGTTTTACTCATTTCTGGCCTAGATATTTAGCGCGTGGGCAAATCATATTTTGGCTTGATTCTAACTCTTCTCGACAGATGGCGCTACCGACGCGTTTCCTTTTTAAAGCTCTACAGCGATAGCTGCAGTATCCTCAAAACAACTACAGTTATTGTGAATTCTTCACCCAAAAAGGGAATTATTCAAGATGCTTTAAACGAAAGCATATAGATATGAGCAACAAAATTATGCCTCTTCGCCACGGCGGCGGGAATACGCAAACCGCTAACGGTGTGCTAAAACGCGTCCTACCGTTTTCAGCGGTAACCGGAAACTCCGGCTTCCGGTAACACGACAAACAGTAACGCAAACACGGTAACGATATGCTAAAACGCTGTAATACCTATAAATATCGTTCTG
Organism: Haemaphysalis longicornis; assembly: GCF_048455015.1. NCBI lineage: Eukaryota > Metazoa > Arthropoda > Arachnida > Ixodida > Ixodidae > Haemaphysalis > Haemaphysalis longicornis. Next base: position 6,301,644 of record NW_027526422.1, on the reverse strand, counting down.
TGTTTAAAATTTCTTTCGCTGAAAAGTTGTCTTTGCCGCATTGGCACCTCTTTTGATGGGCACCGTGGAGAAGGTGTTCACAACATTCTAAGCAAAACTATATCTGACATTTGCTCGCGCCTTTTTGGGAGTAGCTCTGGTTACCACCCTCTAGTTCATTGTATATGTATGCTCAAACAAATGTTAATTAAAATAGAAAAAAAAAGCACGAGCCGCTGCAGCCGAGAACTAATAGTGGACTACCTAATACAGATGATGCGCTGGAGTTGTTTTCCTTGGAGCATAAACGTCCTATATTGACCTCAGGAATCTTCTCCTGACTTTAGAACTCGCCTGCAGGCTGGCGTTTCTTTGAACTCCAACAAGCTGCCCATTAGAGATAGAAGAACTTATGAAACCGGACCACGTTCAGCTTTTACAAC
>NW_027526422.1:6144270-6301122 GCF_048455015.1 Haemaphysalis longicornis | reverse complement strand
TGGGTGTTACGGTCGAATAGCCGCGTGTAAAGATACTATGAGGTACCTAAACATTGGCAGCTATCCTCTGGGTGGTTAATTTCAGGCAGCGTGTTTGTTATTCGTTTGAAATCGAAAGGAATGACTATATCTAGCACGGTTAAAGACATCTGCGACCACCTTGATGTATTCATGCTTTTCTTTGCTTTGATAACATGGATTTCAGAAAGAATGTATTTGACATCAAAATACAAGCCGAAGTATCGCAGCGCTACAAATGTTGTCATCTTGACTGCCACGTGGCAAAGGTTGCGGTGCATGATAGGCCATTCTCAATAGCAAAAGCCGATATCCCGCAGTTACGTTACCCGTGTTTGGCTCTACGAATGCAGCCGTTGTGTAGATGTTAAAAAAGGCTGTGAAGCGCCGACGCTGATTTGGTTCTATTAGGACTACGCGGTAAATTACTCCGTTGGCATATTTATTTATTTATTACAGATACATTCAGGGCCCATGTGGCACGACAGAAATGAGTGGTAAACTTAAGAGAATACAATGTGCAGTTTTTACGACAGTGGAATGGTTCAGATGCGCGTACGACAACAATGAATGTACACTGTTTACACAAAAGCAAAACAATACACAATCTCCTATGACATTCTACAAGCAATAGGTGTAATGTACAGCAGTTTTGAAAAGGGTTGTATCAGTAATGGATGCGATGGAGGCGGGGAGGTGGTTACATTGTACACTCGTTTTAGGAATAAATGAGTCATTGTATACGTTATGTACGACAAGACGGCAAGCCGACTTTGCAACTATGGCCCGTTCGAGATGAAATATAGCGGGGCGGGGTAATAAGTTGTTCTTTTAAGGTAGGGTTATGGTGATATATTTTGTGAAATAAACACAGACGAGAACATTTACGGCGCACGGACAGGTCAGGGAGGTTAACTGTTTTTTTCATTGACGAAACACTGGCAGTATGTGAATAGGACGATGACATGTAGCGAGCGGCACGATTTTCAATTGACTCCAGACAATGAATGAGCGTGACCTGATGAGGATCCCATAATGCGCACGCGTACTCTAATTTGGAACGAACAAGTGTTTTGTAAAGATTAAGTTTAAGGGAGGTAGAAACAGATGAAAAATTTCGGCGTAAGTAGCCCAGCATGCGGTTAGCATTGCTTATAACGTATTCAATGTGGGTATTCCAAGAAAGGTCCTTAGACATGTGAACGCCTAGGTACTTATGGCAATTAACAGAGCTCGAGCAAGGGAACGTTATCAAGGAAATACAGGCAAGCATTGGTTTTATCAGTAGGGCGAGATATTTGCCTACTTTTGCACTTAGAAACTTTTAATTGCATACACCAGTTATTGGACCATTTAGTAACGCTGTTAAGGTCATTTTGAAGATTTTGAACGTCGGAGGAGTTAGAAAGTTTGATATAAATTGCACAATCATCCGCAAACAATTTTAGCGACGAGAATTTAACATAGTCGGGTAAATCGTTAATAAAATCAGAAAGATTAGAGGCCCTAACACTGATCCTTGCGGAACACCAGATGTTACAACGCAGGTAGAAGACGTGCAGTCATTAGCGAAAACATATTGAGTTCGGTTAGACAGGAAGTCTGTAATGCATGCAAATACTAGAGGGTCAAGGTTTAGTTGGCTGAGCTTGAAAATTAATAGGCTGTGAGGGACTGAGTCAAAAGCTTTAGCGAAATCAATAAATATGCAGTGAGTTTGAAGAAATCCAAGGTCGTTATTTGCAAAAAAGTCATTAGTAAAGGCTACAAGTTGAGTTTCACATGAGAATGTTTTTCGAAAGCCATGTTGCGAAGAAGTCAAAAATGAATTCGACTTAAGGTATTCAACCAGTTGTGAATATATTATATGTCCAAGGAGTTTGCAGGGTATGTTTGTAAGAGAGATGGGACGGTAGTTTTCAGGAGCATGTACATCACCGGATTTATGAACGGGAACCACTTTCCCCCCCTTCCAGTCACGAGGCAATGCACCACAACGCAGCGACTGCTGAGAAATTTCTGGCAGAATAATAGAGGAGTAGACAATAGTGCACTTGAGCATTTTCGCGTTAATACAATCAGGTCCAGGAGAGGAGGAAATTTTATGTTTACTAATTAATGCTTAAACGCCGACAGAGTCTACAAAAACAGGATCCATTGGTAAAAAGTCCTATAAAATTAGAGGTGGGGTACTTACAGGATGGGTAGAATTGAACACTGCAGCAAAGGTGTTATTTAGAATTGTACAGCACTGTTTTGGAGGGACCGGAGCGTTTGAATGATGCCACTGAATGAGGTTCCTTTTGGTGCCGCTAATAGTGTTCCAAAATTTTCGTGGGTTCGTCCGTAATAGCTTCGGTAATGTGTCATTAAAGAACGTTTTTTTAGCGCTTGCTACAGATTTGTTAAATTCATTATTAATGGTGTGATAAGTGCTCCAATCGTCAGCTCGGTTTGTTAGTTTTGCGCGACGAAATGAACGTTTCTTCCTGTTACGCAAGCGTTTAAGCGAGCTATTGAACCAAGGCGAGCTAGGATTAGTCATTATAGTTTTCTTTGGTACATATCGATCGATTAGCGCTAAGAGTTTATCTTTGTACAGCGACCAGTTTTCGTCCCCTGTGCGTGCTGAAAAGCTATAGAAATAAGTTTCCATAAGCAACTCTAATTCGGCTGTTATTGAGGTAACGTCGGCTCTGCCATAGTCTTGTATTTGTTTGTAAACTTTCCTACAGGGTACCTGCGCTTTCATATTAAACTGGAGGATGGGATGATCGCTTATTCCTGGTATATGCGTGATAGTAGAGATTAATTCCGGTGTAGAAGTAAGGATTAGGTCTAAGATGTTAGCTGTGGAGCCTGTAGATCAAATAGGTATGTGAACAAGTTGCGTGAGGTTAAAATCGCAACATAGCTTTAGAAATTCCATGCACTCAGATGAGTTGTTGTTAACAATTACAGATTAGTCTCCTAATATAAGAAGTGGTGACTATATATATATATATATATATATATATATATATATATATATATATATATATATATATATATATATATATATATATATATATATATATATATATATATATACAGGGTGTCCCAGCTATCATGCACCAAGATTTAAAAAAAGAGCACTGGCGTTACTCGAAGAAAACCCATTGCGTAATGTTTGCAGTAGTGTGGATAAGCGGACAGTAATTTTTTCGTTAATGATACTTAACTAATTAATAGCAATTAATTATCTAACTCGAGAAGTACTGTCCTAATCACTGAAGTGTCAATGAGGCACTTGTAGGTAGCCACGAGGGGCATCTAACTGCGGTATTTTCAGCGACGAACTAATTGCGTACTCATTTATTCTGACTGATAAAGAAAACCCGCGAAATATGAAAAATACCACGTGACGGCACATCCGCGAGCATTGTAAAGCAGCGTCCCCAAATAAGCTGCTTGAAAGCAGCTGCTTCGCCTGTCACCCTTCCGAAAAGACAGTGCATCCCCTTGATAATGGCATGCATGGAAGGAGCAGAAACAGCAAGATTCGCGGGGTGCGTGTGCAGATAAGGCACAAACTCGGTCGCGATTTATTCTTTCTTTATTTTGTTTATCTCATACTGGCTAACTCAGAGGCAGCCTGTTTGAGGGCATTGCTTTACGATGCGCGCTGATGCGCGCGGAGGCACCGTCACGGGGTATTTTTCATATTTCGCGGGTTTTCTTTATCAGTTCGAATAAATGAGAACGCAATTAGTTCGTCGCTGAAAATACCGCAGTTAGATGCCCCTCGTGGGTACCTACAAGTGCCTCATTGACACTTCAGTGATTAGGACAGTACTTCTCGAGTTAGATAATTAATTACAATTAATTATTAAAGTACCATTAACGAAAAAATTACTGACCGCTTCTCCACAGTACTGCAAACATTACGCACTAGATTTTTTTTGAGTAACGCCATTGCTCTTTTTTTAAATCTTGGTGCATGATAGCTGGGACACCCTGTATATATAATGTAACGTCACTAAACCTATGCTTTCTTCGGCGTTGTAGACTGCCGGCATTGCTTTGTGTATATATATATATATATATATATATATATATATATATATATATATATATATATATATATATATATATATATATATAAATATATATATATATATATATATATATATATATATATATATATATAAATATATATATATATATATATATATATATATATATATATATATATATATATATATATGTATATATATATATGTATGTACATCAGTGTGTCGAACCGAAAAAAATACCGCTTCGGTTACGGTTCTTATTTAGGCGAAATCATTTCGTTCCGGTCCAGTTCCGGTTCGACAAAATCATGTACCGCACCGGTTCGTGAACCGGTCCGGGAGCTTGAACCAGTTCGCGAACCAGTTCACTGAAATTAGAAAAAAAAATCATTTAGTAGTTTAAAATGACAGTCAAATCAAAATACAAACCAAAATTCAAAACGCTCCTGTTCCCCAAGGGCGGCGGCGCAATTGCACAGCAAACTTTAAACAATTACGAGATATTGGAAAAACAGATAAAGTGGCGACGATTTCCCACCTACTTTCTCGCCCAGTTTTTATGTTGTCCTAGCGACTATTTACAAAGCCACCGCCAAGAGATATGACGCTGGGATATATTTTCTCCCTTTCCTTTTTGTCGCTATGGACAAAAAGGAAAAGGAATCGTCGCTATGGAATCGCCCACCTCGCTAACCTTGAAGCCTTACATTTAGGCCTGCGTACTGACGCGTTCAAATACCAGCGCTTACTACCAATGGCGCACACTTTTTTATATTTGTAACAAAACAGAAAAATCCTACAACAGGCACATAAATACTGCCAATAAATTAGATTATTTGGTCACCGTGAATAATTTGTTAGCTGTCACCTTATCGAAAGTGTTAGCCACACTTTTGTTAATAGTAAGCTTTACTTAACGCTCAGTCAGTCAAAAAATGCCCACCCGGCGGGCATTTTTTCGCCACTTTCTTTCTGACTCAAAAAATTCATCTGTTTCTATGACCCACCACAACCTTCCCTTTGCTTTCGTGACTGCCAACGTGACTGCCAACCCTTTTCGTGACAAAGGTTTTCGTGACTGCCAACCCTTATTTTCTGTCTTATTTCACCGAGCCGCTCATTTCCCATTTCTGATTCGCTATATATATATATATATATATATATATATATATATATATATATATATATATATATATATACTTGTGTATCAACTAGGTGGACCTCATTGAGGAGGTGCACACGCAACCTGGAAAATTTTTTTTTTTTTGTAATTGCGAGCGTTCTACAGGTTCAAAACAGCGCTAGCCTTGTCAAATCCTGTGAAGCGATTGGACGCCCAATCCCGCATGTTTTGCACTCCTTCACAATCCCACACATTTAACACCGGAAAGGGAGTCTCGCACTGCAACGTCATGGCCCCGCAATCAGGAAGCTTAAAAGTCTCCCTGGCTATAACCGTCTTTGACGAAACACCGCGAAAGCGATAGATCAGAATTGCGAGTACTCTTCAATCGCCAAATTCAAGCCCATGCAACGAGTCCACTCGCTGCAATTCCAGGTGAGCGTGGTCAAAAGCGGTCGCCGCATAACGAACAAGCGGGCTGCCCCTGTATATCTCTTCCAGGTCACGCGGCGGTGCGCAGGGGCGAAGCGCGCCATAAATGACCGCACGAGAGGAAAAAGCCAGAAACGGAGACTTAGTGCAACAATGAAAGGAAATGATTCCCGTGAGCATCGATGAACGAGTATAAAAAGTACAAGCATTCCTCCAGCGCGGCGCCAACCGTCGGCTTTTGCACTCGCATGCTCCTCGGGCGCGCGCCATCGTGTTGCTTTAATTACTGTAATGCTCTGGCTGTTGTCCCCTGTGTGTTAAAGGGCCGGTTCTTGGCGACCCACTCAATAAGTTCGCTACAAAGGAGGCATAAGGGAGGCGAAGATGGAAACGGTGACGTTTGAGAGGGAAGACCACGCACGCTTCCAGGTGAAGCGCACGCGCCAGCGACGGACAGCGAGGGCGTGCACCAAGATAAGAAAAGAAGCCAAGGTTGCGTTACCGAAATGAGGATACGGCGCCATTAGTCCAGCGTCGGCGCCCTGCTTGCGAAAGCCGAAACGATATCTCTCGCGCAGTCTGATGCAACCTGTCGGATCGATATAGAAGGAGGATGGGGGTGGGGTGGAGGCATGTATGAGCATCGTATCTTCGTAGAGCAATTAACAGTCGCTATACTATGCAAGAAAAAAAAAAAAGGGAGCTTCGGTGGTGACGCCTGGAGTGCTCTCGTTATCCTTCATATTCATTCTAATAAGTAGTATCCAAGTAACCGAAATTACTTTACTAATCTCTATTGCTCGGTCGAGCAGACTCAGTTTTGGAAGTTGTTCGTGGCCGTCAGTAGGCCTTGTCCCTTGTTAGTTGGTGCCTTCTCTCATCCGACTTTACTGTAATCCCAACGACGAGGTTCCGGGGTAACCTCAGCCGGTACGGCAGGGAAGACTATAAGCTGTCACAACATGGTTCGGCGCACTTTACAGGGGTGGCATTGATAATTTATAAGTGATCTCCGCCGAAAATCCCGTTAGCTTTAATCCATGATATTATAATGGACCCCCTTCAATCTAAAAATTTTATCTGTATCATAGAGACCTTTCAACACTCTCCGATGCTCGTTATTAAAAAGACGCTGTCCATCTTCACGCGTTTCACTATGATAATCTTGCGCTGTCATGCGTCTTGGCACAAACTTATAAATTACAAACCTCCCGATGCTCTCACTTCTTTTCTTCTTTGCGATTTGATCTTTCCGAATATAAACTGAATCCCACACCGAACAGATCCTACACGGACAAGGGGAACCAATACATCGGTCTGGTTCTAACCTTGACAAACTTATATTCCACCCAACACGAGCCAATAACCTCGCACTCTATTACGTACCACTTGCACGGACTGCATATCAAGTGTTCACTTTTTTGTTGGTGTTATTCGCCACGGCCTTTTCCCCACTTTCATAGCCCTGTGATTTGGAAGGTAATCCCCTTGCACCAAATCGATCACCTGGTACAGAAAGAGCATGTATGTTTGTGTCTCTGGCGCAAAGGCGTCGAGACCAAAGGACACCAGGTCTAGGTGAATGGTCTGTAAATGAGTAAAATATAGTTGGATGAATATGCGGTAAATAAAAATAAATATTTTTTATGTAGGTGTAAAACGCCCTTAGTCTAAAACATGAAGATGGCCCAATTGAGAGATGCAAATAATAACATTAAGGCGTAAAAAGTGCCAACAAGAAATGTAAAGGGCCTCGCGTATACCAAAGAACACCCAGGGTCTCCCTCATTCCCAAAAGTTTCTTAAGTTGCCAATGGCAAGAATTGAACGTTAGGAATTCGACATCGAGAATGTCAGATAAAAGGCGATTGGGGGAAACGTAGGTACATCTGCTAAAAATAGTGATTGCTGTAGAGGTATTGCATACATGTAAACCTCAGGAAAGCGTCGGCGTCTAGCGTCCTCAAATATTGTACACTTAATTACGCTGGCCTCAACCATATCCTGTGCACTGTATTTGCTCATCTGAACCGCTGAAACTAGCCTTATTGGTTGTTTTGAATTCTAATGCTAGTTTTGCCGGTGTACTTCACTGACTGTTAAGACCTTCATTACCAACTGTACTGCTTCGCTACTTCATTTACTGTATTACTGCCTTCATCGAACATGGTTGGCCCCTCAATTAACGATTTTGGACTTTTAAAGAACAAAAAATAAATAAGTGGATTATAAAGTAAAACTATATTTTTCTTTGGAATGGTGTAAGGCTTCCGCATAAAAAAAACTGGTTTCAGTGTGAATCTTCTGTAAGGTTGGAGTAAGGTTACGGCTACCATCGCACTCTTGCTCAAGAATCTACCACTCTTTCTATCGTTAACCACTAGAAAGGCTTAGGTAATACACAAATTGTCAGCAATTAAGTATTGACACAGTAACTTTAATCCCTAAGTCACTCAATTTATTTACTAGGAGTTTCCAGAGTACCCAGCCTCACCAGAGGGGGTTCTATCCTTAAAGGCCGCTCGCTCTAATGGCCGCACTTTGAGTCAGAGGGCGGCACGAGCACATGACGTAACACATGCACATGCGCAAACAAGGGAAAAAAAGAAAACGTCATGATCTACCCAATCTATATCAATTTTTTCCTGATGTATACACTTATATCTCAACCTCCACTTTTATTTTATGCTTTCTTTCTTTTTTTTCTTTCGCATATTACTCGTCTTTGGCCCAAATGACTGAAATCTGGATCGAGGGGACGCGTGAAGAAGTGGAAGTGAAAGTGCAACACGACTTCGCAGTCCCCGACGGGGATAGAGAGCGGAGTGGCGCGTTTCGTTGCACCTCACTGTGGCCAGCTTCGGACTCGGAGGAAGCGGTAGTCTCTGGAGAACAGACATGGCAGGACGTCGTCTCCTGTTAATGGTGCGCGCGTAACGCCATCGCCCTAATTCTAATTGGAATTCCTCCCAGGCTGGGAACGTATGACGCGACCATAATGAGAGAGAGAGAGAGAGAGAGAGAGAGAGAGAGAGAGAGAGAGAGAGAGAGAGAGAGAGAGAGAGAGAGAGAGAGAGAGAGAGAGAGAGAGAGAGAGAGAGAGAGAGAGAGAGAGAGAGAGAGAGAGAGAGAGAGAGAGAGAGAGAGAGAGAGAGAGAGAGAGAGAGAGATGGTGAAGAGTTGGGAAATCCAATTCGAGAATCGCGTAGTGGGCTGCCCAGGGACTAAGGCAAGCGTCCTTCATGAATTTGATTATGCGCATCAGCCCATCCTTGTCGCTTCCAGCGCATTCTCGCATCGAAACTAGCTTTCCATGAGCACCGGTCACCCTGCCTATAATTGTGTGTAAGTTTTCGTTGGTTGAAGTCCACTTTTTCCCCAAAACAGTTTGGTTGTTGCTAATTGGACCTGCGACAGTGCTGCTGCCTGCCGAAAGGGCCAAAATGCTTTGGATGCCCCTTACGTGTTCACAATCCAGCTGCATTTATTCCGAATCTACGAATACCGGAGGAGATGGCACTCTCCGACTGCATCTTGTGTAGCATGTACCCTATATTTTCTTGGGGGATAAAGGCTATCCCCCAGCCTCGTCAGCAAATGCTTTGCAGACGGAAAACAGAAGCAGAGATAGTATATATAAGCGGCCTCTGCTTACATTAGAACTTACAGTTAGACGTGCATGCCCACGAAGAACTGAAGAAAGATAAACGGGAGGAATTAAATCGAGGAAAGAAGCAAAGTAAAGCGGGGGCTAACTGTGATAAATGTTTACCTGCTCAACTATAGAAATTATCAGCGCGGATTGCAGGGCGACTAGGTGTAAAAAAAAACGACAGCGCAGTTTGACAACAAAGATCCTTCTTCTCTCCCTTCGTTGTCTCTCCTCTCATGTCCTGGTCTGTTAATGCTAAGAAGTTTTCGAGGCTGCAGGTAACAATAACAAGAAATCGTCGCTCATACCTCAACGAAAAACCACACCAATATGTGCCTGCGTCCAGTTCTAAGCTGACTTAATTGCAATGATGAGCAAAGAAACCGCCATAATATCTGACGCCATATTTCACACACCTCATCATGCTCAAGTCAGGACAATCCTAAATTTATTTCAGAAAACATAAATGTTATCAGATGGGCGGCACTTCTCTTTCGGATTAGGATACAAATGTTGAAAGTATATGTTGAAATAACGGCCACGTTAGGCTGTTGAGATCAGTTTTGATATCCAAATTGTCTTTATCGGCATTACAGCATCACTTCTGTTATTCAAGTAATAGGGCCGGTTACAACACGGTACTCGGGAACAGATCAAGTGCTTTGCGTGGTCTTGCTGGATGGACAGTTATCCCTTGTGCTGCTCTTGACATCTGATGCAATCTCAGCTCCTCCTGTCCCAATTTCAAACTTTCCGCTCTTGTAGATTGCGTGAAATAGCTCCCGTTCTTGAGAAATATACAAGGTGGCACAACGTGTTAGAAGAAAAAGAATTGCAGAGCTACTGCAGCGCATAATATGAACGATGGAGTAACTACGGCGCCCCGTCATTTGTTAGGAAACTGTTCGGGAAGTATACAGGTATACAGCTTTGGCTTTAAAATACAGCGAGTTGTAAGTGCTTTCAAAATATAATTATTAAAACAGTGAATTGAGAGCCCAGCCGCAGGAAATGACGCTCACATTGTGCCGGATGATTATGACTGGTAACGATCCCAAGGGGCATCCATGTCAGAAACATTAGAACCAGTTGGCCCAGTGAACTGACCAACAAGACCTGCGTCAGATGAAAAATTCAAATAGCAGCAACTTCTGTCAGTGCAATGGCAAACCTTGATCGCTAGTTCACAGGAATAAAACGCAGTTCCGTGCCCAAATACATCAAAATGCCATTGATTTTTGTAAGGGGACGCGCCAGCTACAAACGGCAGATCGAACGCGTACACATTTCGTTTCGCTATTGGTGTAGAGAAAGTCTGTAATTGCGGAGCACTGCTGTATCACGCGCCTCTTAAAGAAGGCATGAACTTCCCCTGCCATTTTGTTCGATCAGATATAACTTGGGTTTTGTCTGTTTGAGTATCCGTTCAAAAAAAAAAGAGAACTGTACAGCGCCAACGGCTGCTTAAATGCCTTCTCAGTTTGCGCAGTCTTCAATGTTTCTGGTCCACTTCTTTCATCTACTTAATCTCCTTTTCAAAGTCTTCAAGCAGTCTGGTGCATCTTCAGCCTGAAAGTGTCATTAGCGAACAGTCGCTGACATTCAGTTGAAAATAGTAAGCATTTGATGTTTAGGACTAAGACTCTACAGGGCCGCATCGTTGGGTGTCTGGCGGCTCGAAAAGAACACCGCTTCGTCTCTGCTTGGGGAGAGAAAATTAGCATAGTAGATTAGGGCTGTCCATTACGGAAAGCAATCTCGGTCCTTTAAGAAGCACAGAGCGTGGTGGGTGGGAGCGGTACACATCTCGGCTCCTGGACTGCTTAGCTTTTGATCATTAGTTGCTAATTATGTTACTGATGGCTGAATAAAATGGACGTTACTCTTGGAGCGAATCTCCCATCCGGAGGAGCTTTACAACAGGCAAATATCTTAACAGTGGGATCACAAAAAAAAAGCCAGCTTTGACGAGGGGAGAGAGACGAAATGGCATGCTACCATCGCCTCGAGTAACGGCATAAGAAGGCACGAAAGCCGCAAGCAAATCAGAATTGCGTAACGAATGAGTGCAATGAACTAAATAGGAAACAGATAAGTATAAAGCGGCAGCAAGCGCAATAGAGGTTGTGGAATGTCTTGAATGATATCGTCAAAGCTCGCTTGAGCCCACCTGTATTATAACAACAAAAATAAAGCTAGCTGCATTCACCAAACAAAATTTAAAAAAAAGTGTTCAGATTCTGAGCAAGCGCATCCATGTGACGTGTCCTACTATTGTTTGATTTATTCCCAAAGCATCGTCTTCTCGTGAAAGTGTGAGTTTTCTTTCCAGTATCCGTCTTTGTGAGCATACCAAGCGCAACTTCCCTTCAAAAGCATCTTACACCAACTAGCCCGACATCTAGCTTTAGTGAGTCAAAACTGCTTTCAAAATTATGATATATGCTGCTCGATAATTTTGCTTATTTTTTACTTTTGGAGGGCTCTCAGGGATACTAGCCTGAGCCGTAGTGAGAAAGCTAAGCTAACAAGGAGTTGTGTATTATTCTGGGCAGTGGGCGTGTTTGCGAGGTTGGTGCAGGAGGATTCCAGGTGGCGCACAAGGAGAGCAGGGCCCTGTCAGGGTAATGGTTGGGGGTGGACAGATCATGATCACACGAGAAAAAGAAAGATGGGGGGCCTGCTCTCTCTCTTCAGAAGGCAGCGAGCTGTGTCCGCTGCTCGGGTTTGTCAGAGCCGGTGTTCTTGACCTTCAAGCCACGAACAGAGAGAAATTTTTTAACAGCCGAGCTGTTGTTACTGACCGTAAGTTCACCGTTGTAGGAAAAAGTACCAAGAAAATGTCGAGCGCTCGTGAGCGCATGCCTCACGGCGACCGCCGAGCATCCTCGTCTGGCGCAGAGGCTTTAACAAAAAAAAAAAAAAAAAGAAATCTTCAGCGTTGTCGCTGGTATCCCGAAATATACTCGGGAGATTTTAAGCTATGCGCGGGTCGGGTGGATCTTTACCACATGTTATGTTCGTGCCCCGCAAGACAGAACCAAAATTGTGCAGCAAATGCTAGGAGCAATTAGTTTTCTGTAACGAACATGGAGCAATGGGAAACCACTTTGCTCAGCCCCAACTCGGAAGTGCAACTTAGGGTCGTCCGGATGGCCGAGGCCGCCGCCAGAGTCCAAGGACTTATGGCTGGCGACTAAGGAAGAGGGGAGGAAGACGAGTGGAAGATGCGGCTCTCTCATTCGTCCCTTTTCTTTCTAATCCTATTACGGGCAAAATAAAAGTTTCTACTACTACTACTACTCAGCGCTGCTGTCAAGCAGTAAAGAAGAAAAAAAAGAACTCGAGCGCTTATGCTAAAGATTAAAAGACCCCTGCTTGGGAGGGGTCACCGCGGCCGCCGCATTCTCTAGAAGCCATTTTGGACCAAAGGACGCGGGAGGCTGTTTTTCTGATGGAGGCGAAAAGAGAAAACGCCCGTGTGTTCGAGATTTCGGCGCAAGTTAAGGATCCCCAACCGGTGAAAGTTAATCCGGAGCCCTCTATTACAGCGCGCCTCATCACCTGCATGGCGTCGGCGCGTTAAACCCCAATAATTAATCATCATAAACCAATGAGAAGCCATTATGGATAATTGGAGACATGGCTACGAGTCTGCCAATCGTTCCCGAGACGACTTGCAGATACCGTCACATCTGCCTCTAGTCGATGACGAAAAGCTGGTGGAAGACTGCAATGCTGAAGATGACTGCTTGCACCACTCGCCGCGAAGAAGACGATGACCTTTTCGAGGCATATGACGACGATTACTAGCACCGAAACCATGGAAATAAACAATGATACTGAAACTTAAGTATGTGTTCGGCAATGCTCACCTGCAACTGCTCTGCTATTGAAGCCTTGTGCGTGAGTGCAAGCTTCCATGAATTTTTTTGTTACGACAAAATAAAGGCGTGGAACAAGAACACAGACTCGCATTTAGGCCTACAAAAACTATTCTGATCCCTCCCCTAAAAGAAAGGGTGCCGTAATTTATTTCACCGTAATCGAAATTGGGTTTCAGGCAGTCTGTAATAAAGGCGAAAACAAACTGCGTTCAATAAAAGAAATGAAGTGGTTGGTTTTCTCAGTTCAGGACCTCGTTGCAGCTCTGTGATGAACGTGTTCTTATACACAAAATGTGCGAAGATAAAGAAGACATATAAATGTGGCCCATTAGGTCAAGACGGTATATTTGTAACCGAATACTTTTTTTTTTGTTACGAGCGTCCTCTACTGTATCAAAGCAAATCCATTGAGCTGTCGCAGCCAACGTTACTAGAACAAACTTATTCTAGTAACATTGGTCGCAGCTGCTAAGGCCAGCGAGAGAAACCGGACACCAGGTGGAGACAAGAGGTCGCACTGTCTGTAAGCCGCAGCGGTGGTTTGTCACGCTTCTGGCCAATAGGAGAGGGCTGCTGCAATTTTATTTTAGTATCTTGACTGCTCAGTTTTATGTAATCGCACCTTTGTATATTCATCTGCAATATAGCCAAAGAGCCAATGTTATTACGCCCTCCCATGCGTGGCACACATGAGCGCTTTTATGCCATGGTAGCGAACCTTGCAACGCTGCGCAACCGCGTGGCTTGGTGTGAAGAGTGCGGAAAACATTGCATTCGCCTCGAGGTTTATTAAACAAATGACTAGCCATAAGGGGGTATCAAATACGGCACGTGAGCCACCGTTTGCGACAATGCCCCTTGAGCCCTGCTTTGAACATGCTAACCCAAACACACTGGACAACAACAACAACAAAGAAAAAAAAAAGAACGCAGGTGATTGTTTTTGTCTGTCTGCAAACGAACTAGTACAAGTGAAATGCGCATGATACGTGCCACAATTAAGCCTATGAGCTAGTGCATGCTAATCTGCAGCACATGATACAGGGGCCCTGAAGCAATAGGCGGTTGCGTTACCAGGATATCATTGTCCCCGCTGCTATTCCTCGATGTACAGAACAGCTTGAGAAGTGGGGTGTGTGTCTGCAATAGTAGCCGAAGCTTCGTATCTGGGCAGTCTGGTGAGCGGGCACTCCAAAAGTGTGGCCAAAGGGCTCAGCGTGGTTTGCGCGCCTCTCGCCCCTTGTCTCTCCTCGCCAGCTGGCAGGTAGGTAATAGGTAATTAGAGTAGTTAGGCATTAGGTAATTAGTTAGTGTAGTACGTAATCAGCAATTGAATGAAACAGTTTTGTCTTGCTCTTGCAAAAATGCGGGATCGTAGAAAGTTTGCTCAGCGGGTGCTTTCCGTAATTTACAAGAGCGAAAGATTCACTCCGTGAGGGATTGTTTCTCTCGTTTTATAGAGCGTATATGTGCAATACGACTAATACAAGATAATTTTCAAGATAGTTAACCCACATCGAGGCATTCAGAGGCTAAGAGGGTTAGGACGCAGAATTGTCTGGCCGAGCCTCTTCCAGTTACATCTGGACCCTTCGATGGTTGCCCTGACAGCAACAGGAGAACTGAGGCAAATCGTTTAAATTGCTGCGGCTGGAGGGCGTAAAAGCTTCGAAGAAGGGCCACGAAGCAACGTGATATGTTATCTCACCGGTTTTGATGTGTGACCCTTGTTTCTTTCCTGTTCCGTCTTGCGGGGTTGTTTGTGTTGCATTTGCTTCCATGTCATTTTAAAAAGTGCGGAGCCGGTTCAGTAGTTAAGTGCGCACTTAGGGATTCAGGCGTCACTAGTTTTGCCCTACCGCGATCTTTCTTAGGGCGAGTGCTTTTACATGGTTCATTCCACAAAAATTCGGCCTTGGCGTCCGCCGTTGCGCTTACAGGAATATAAAAAATTCCCCGCATTTCCCCGAGGGGAAGAATGTGAAAGTGCGAATGCACGAGTTGAATTTGCGCGGTTAGGTAATGTTCGCGAAAGAGAGATCACACACACACACACACAACTACAAAGAAAGAAAGATGCATTTATTCACAGACACCTATTTGTGTTGTCGTTGTACTTGATTGCTAGAGCGGATCTCAGCTTTGAAATTTCGTGTCAGTACTCCTTTAAGCGGGTGCATTAGCCCTTCTCACGCCCGATTCCTGGCCAATCCCCCACGTGGGTATGTGCCATGTCAGCGGCCAGGCAGCGCGCGCCCATCTCCCCCCGTTGCCAAGAAAGACGAGGAGATTCCTGGCCAATCCCCCACGTGGGTATGCTATGCGGACATCGCCGGTGGACGCAGGTTCAGGGTCGCTTAAGAAGTGCATCGCACTTAAAGTCGCATTGGCTGACACGCCACATATTCACCCACATCCCTCATCCCAGGGGCTCGGACGCCAACTTACCCCCCGAAATTTTCAGGTCTACCCGATGCTGATGAGTATGGCAGCTGCCGTCAAGAGCCCACGGGGGATTCACTGAATTCCTTCTGCCGTGACAGCAACACACGTACCCACAATTCTCCTATAACCACTCAGGGGGATTGGCTAAATTGCGATGACAACTGCCGCCAGAAGCCCACGGGCGATTCACAATTAACCATTCGACTGCGATGCCGCCGCTGCTGCCGTTGCCGCCGTCGTCGTCCCAATCATCATCATCACCATCATCACCATTATCATCAAAGTTCACAGCCAATTCACGTGCAAGGCGCGACGAAGGCCTCCCCCAGAGATTTCCAATGACCCCAGTCGCGGGATTTGTGAGTGCATTCTGTGACCCCAAATTGTCGTATTTCACATCTCCATCGGGTCTTCGGTATTCCCATGTTATTGAGCCGGCAATAGATGGGGAATGTCGGCCAAAATTTGCGCCATCGATTCGCGGACACAGCATGTCAGAAGAACAGAGAACGACAGAGCTCTTGCGGACAGTGCAACGTCCGTCGAGGATTGGGTGCGGTGGCGCTGCGCTCGCATCGCTTCCGGCCTCGTTGCCAACGGTCGGGTCAAGTCGAAGCGGTGGAAGATGCGCCCGTCAACACGTCACGCGTTGCAAGAATGAGCGTGCAGCGAGAGTAGGGCTGAGGAGGGGGCAAGATAGGAGGGAATATGACAGAGCCGACAACATGTCGACACTGTGAATAACCAAAGGAGAGATAGGCAGCCAGTACGGAGTGACCAGCGAGACAGTTACAACGTAAAGCATGGTTAACATTGCGCGCGAGTAGCACCGGAGAAAAGACGTGTTCCAAGCTTCTACAGCCAGAGCAAAGCGTGTTGTTTGGGTCGAAGCCCAAGTTCGCGAGGGATATAGATGCTCACGCTTCCTTCAAGATCCATAAATTGATCCTCTAATAATTTTTCGCCTGCTATCCCTTGTCCGCCCCTTCGTAAGACGGGGAGTCTCCCGGTTGTCCGTCATTCGCCTTGCGTGACCATCGCAACCCTAATGCCTAAGTTTGATCTTGGCGAGAACGTCCTTGACCAAAGTTTGGTTGCTAATCTACAACCCAGTTTTCTTGTGCAGTAGTGTGTTCCCATTTTTTTTCCTGGCTTGTTGGGGTGACCTAAGCACGTTTTTGAAGGCGCTAAGCTCGTTGTGGATTGTTTAAGTCGCCAATATTCGGCCTGATGCATGCGAATACCGTTCTGAACCTTACTGATGACGCTGTTAAATACTGCGACGCAAGTATTGCCTGTTCAGCGCACACACGTTACAGAAAATAGTCCATGAACATAAAGATTGTTTAGACGCATCAGTTTACAAAGGTAGCGCATCCCGAAGCAGCCGAAACTGCCCCGTGTGTCTAAATGCCGTATGGAAACGGCAATGTTTCGCGTGCAGCCCGCCCGAAAACGACCAAGCTGATCGATGATCGATTACACCCCCATGATTAGAAAGTCGAACATGTTGTTCTTCGCTTCATTGTTTCTTTCTGAACACGCTTTAGGGACGTCATCCAATCCCAGTGACGAGCGCATGCCGTTATTAGATAATGAACCACTGCGGGCAAAAATTATAGTTGCCGTTTGCGCAATTGAAGAGACTGGATTATTGCGACCTGAAGTGGTGTGCATCGAATGCCGGTAATACTCGTTCGCAAGAGAAGGGTCGCTTAGTGGGAAGCAGCGCTTTTGATTTCGCGTAATTAGGAGCTACAACCGAGGGAACAACACTGTTTTGCTTTCGCCCCGTCGGGGTGGGGGTGGGGGGCAAGGGGGAAAAAGGGGGGTTGAAAGAGCCGAGTTCGACGTGGTGTGTGGTGCGTATGGGGAGAGGCGTACGTTGGAGTGGCCTCATGTGGCTGACGTCCAGAGGGCAAAATAAAAGGCATTAGTCGAACAAGTTCTCCGAAGTTGAGTGCCCGTTGATTTCACTCCAAGGGTAGCTATGCTAAAATAAGGCAGAATTCGTTTTGCCCCACTGTGCTTATGCAGTATGTTTATTGATGCAACTTCCACGCGGTAAACAAAATCTGGACAGAATTGCAGCAGCCCATTTTGGTAATTGTAGCCCGACGTCTGCTGCTGCAGAGCCCTCGGCAACCTGTTCGAACATTGTCGATACTGCCGAGTGAAGAGAGGTCGCGTTGCTTTGCGGTGACGTCATGGTGGCTGTTGCATTTGTTCATGAAGTGCCTTAGTGCGCCCCGCCTCCTGCCGGAAACCCCCCCGTCAGCCGGGATCCATCGCGAATTCTTTCCCTATGATGCTGACGGTTGTTATAATTAATCTCCGCCCAGGCCGCACGATACAGGTGAGTACGCAGTGCTCAGACATTATGTTAGGCCGGCATGCTTTAGGCAAACAATACCGCTTTCACCGTAAGAGTGTTAATGCATACTGACGCGTACTTCTTCATCCAGGCTTACTACCATTTTCGGCGGTGTTTATTGACAACCTTTACTCACTACCCACTCATGACAAAAGAGCTTTGGTGACCTTAAATGTAGATGCAAACTTGCCGCATGCTATGAGCGTCACCAATCCCTGAAGCTAACAAAGAAGGCGTCATCAGAGCCCTATCTCGCTTACATTCTTCTAACAGCACCGGGGCCCTGAAACGTCGAAAGGATTGGTGTACGTTAAGCTACTCTGGCTGGTGACGGAGGACATGCGGCGCAGTGCACTCATAGAGAAATAAATAAAAAGTATTTCTTTCTCTATGGTGCACTTACGAGCTCGGTCAGGGGTTCGGCGGCCGGTCGTGGAGGAAGCATTTCGAGGCCTATAAAGAACCTCGGGGGACAGAGATTTATATTCTGGCATTCACTATGCCAATCTGTATTCCGCCGGTGCATTTACAATCACGGCAATCTCGGAGGCTTATAACTCATCACACAAAAACCATAACATTGCTATAAATATCAGCAAGTCGAATTCACTACAATATAAATATTTTTTCTTTGTATTCACCAAGAAACTTGGCGCATGTTACTTTTTTTTCCTTCTGAAATAAAAATCTTAGCACTGAGGAAATTTACAGCATAGCACAACCTTTGGTATAACGCGCCGAAGTCCAAGGTTAAGGATAGTTACAGCAAACTACGGACCTTGACGAATTCCTAAAGTCGTAACGCGAACATTTTTATTTTCTAAGCAGAAAATTCAAAGTTGGCGTAACGCACCGAAGCCACGCCTTGGCTATAAGGCGCAGCGTATTATAAGGCTAGAGATACGTCTAGATGGTGGTGGTGGTGGTGCCATAAGAGATGGCTCATACCCACTCAGGGGGATTGGCAAGGAAAGGGGTGCTCACAGGGAGAAATTACAAAGTTAATAATTAAAGAAACACATTTAAAGAATTAAATAAAATATTAGCGAAATATATACAGAAAAAAAACTGCTCAAACATGAGGTGTAGCATCAGGAAGGGTTGAAACCAATATAAAATAAAATTAAAAATAAAGGAAAGAAAACATGAAAAGTATGTAGAGAAATAAAACAAGAAGGGAAGCTGGCGAAGGAGAGGCAGTGGGCGGGAAGGCACTGATAGCAGCGATCATACACGCACGGATCTTTTTGAGGGAAGCCCGGCATGGCCTGGGGCTAGCACGGGAGACGGCCAGATTCCGAAATGAACAAGTGCACGGCGGAGCAAAGATCTGCGCGGCTAAAACCCAGTGCCTCCGCCCCGAACGATAAGATCAGAGGAACAGACAGTGGGAAGGCCAATTGGTTGAAGCTATTTTCTAAGTATCTTTTTCGTATGGAGGAGTACCGTCCGCAGGAGAGGAAAAAATGTTCAGCTGTTTCTCCCAGAGCGATTTTTATAATGCTCCTATTTTTTTCTTTTACGCTGTTGAGGGTACGGAATTTATAACTTCGAGGGTAATTTCAAATCGCTGACCTAATGTAAATTAACTATGTTATGCTAAGAAATTGTCGTGCAGCTACGCACAGCTCATGCTACGGTTAACATTGTTTTTGCCACTGATTTGCGGGAATGGTACAAAAATTTCACAACTAGTAGCAGTTATCTCAACAATGCCTGAGTTCTTTGTAGTTTTCTTATTAAAATATGCAGATGAAAATAATTGTTAAAGTGGCACTTCGCAACCATAGTAAAAGTAATTCAAAATCTGGTTGTCACGCGAACTATACAATCCCTCAACACCGTGTAATAAATGCATCAGTTTAAAAATATATATATAGCACGCTTCTGTTACATCTAGGTCAGAAAATTAAACTCATAAAGCAGAAAATACATGCTGCGCTGATTATTGCCGTTTTTTTCTTGCCCTTAAGACACCTGTTGTTGGCCAGTTTTCGTGTTGCTGGCCGGCAATGGCTAGAAAGACGTTTAAAGCATATAAAATGTAGAAAAATATACGACAGGAAGCTCCCAAAGAGCAGTTAGGTAGGCATATTGTATGGATGATTTAGTACTGTGAACCAGCTTAAAACAATAAAAGTGGTTAATATAAAAAAGCTTTGTGCTATAAAGAAGAAGAACAACAAAACAAAGAAAATGGCTGGCGATTACGATACTCCCTAATGCGATATTTGGGCGCAGCAGCAGTGCCCTGAGGCAGCCCTCACTCGTGGGTTCTCTCGACGGCAGCGGTGATGAGCCTCTGCGTCGGCGGCGCGAAGTGCGTCTCAGAAAGGGACCGCGACCAACGTCTCAGGCAGGGAATTCGCACCATCGCTACTCGCGCGCCCCCTCACGTTTTCGCCAGCGTTGCGCAGACGAGCGTTTTGTGCAGGCACAGCATACTGCCCCCCCTCCCCACCGCACACTTTCGGAGAGCGCTCGCGCCACCGTGGCGAACCGCCCTCCCCTCACAATTTCGCGACACTCTCCTGCTTTGCTTTCTTTCGCTATTATTGTCATCGTTCACTCGGCACTTTCCCTATTCGTCCTTGCCATCGTTCACTCGGTTACGACGGCGACGCGGCTCAGCCCAGAGACGGCCGCCAAAGGGCTGCGCGCTAAAAAAACAGGAACGACCCTTGCTTTTTTCCGCGTTGTATTCCTTGCAGAGATAGTGTTTACGCAGTGATGCATCCTTTGCAGGCACAAGAAAATTCTGCAACCGGAAACAAATAATGAGGGCACAAGAGCGCCATGTGGACGACGTCTTCTTATACCCCGCACTCTTTATTCTGGGCTTTTAAACATTGCTCCTAAACGTGAGAAGGAAACAAAACGCAGAACTTCAAGAAAAGGAGCGCTACAAACCACGACAGAAAAAAAAAAAAAACGAAGAAGGACGGGACAGATGCACTACTAACAACTTATTTATTCCAAGGATGTGCCAATCTCGACGCGTTGTAACAGCCTTGTGTGACAGCGCTTTTACACATTGTAACGCAGCCATTGAGCCATAAAATTAAGCGGCCGACGGGCGAGCCAGCCCTCTTGTGCAGCTGGCGAATGTCCGGAGAGGCTCGCGTCTGCTCACAGCGGTTGAGCTCCGTGGACGCTGCACGCAGTTGCCGCTCTAAAGGCCTGCACGGGAGCTCACGCGTGAGCGCGGGAACACGTAGCGACCGAAAACAACTAAAAACACATCTTCTCACACTAGGCTTAACTGCTGCTGTTGATTATGCAGGAAGCGTACACTAACACGTTATTGGCGTAGCACAATATCTGGGCTGTTAAAGTATTCTAATATACAATATTGGTACGCAAACATTATGCTCCATATATTCGCCGATGCGTCCATGACATCTCAACGGGAGCGGACGAAGATAAGAACGCGATCGCTCTTCGGCTTGGCACCAGAATTCCCCCTTTAAATTTTTATCTACACAAAGCTGGTCAGGCTTCATTTCCTCAGTGTCCTTTGTGGAAGGCTCCCGAAACTATAGAACACTTTCTTTCAAATTGCCGCAGTTTTTGTCTCGATGCGACGCACGCACCTTGAATACACGTTTAATCGGCCTAATCTCCTGTTATCATCCAGCGTTGTTCTTTCCCTCGGTGTTTCCGCCCTAGGAGTTTGCCACACAGATGTTGCGATCGCCTTTCACGCTTTGTTGCGGCGACAGGCCGGATCCCCTGCTAGACAGCTATGTCTTCATTTGTGATTTTTTAACTGACAATTCCGTTATATCCAAAGATTTCTTTTTCTTCTCTCAATCTTTTCCTCTTACTTTACTGTTTTTTCCCCCTAAAATAAACCAGGTCACAACCTAATCATTACCGCTGTGTCTAGAGTGCCGTCCGACGGCACTGTAGCTGATCATTGCAGGCATGGCTAGAGTGCCGTCCGACAAAATTCGAATATCTGTCGTTGTAGTGTAGAGGATCCGTCTCAGCTTTTTGATCGTAAAGTCGGTAGTTCGAGCCCGGCTTTTGCCACGTTTTTTTTTTCATTATTTATTTGAAGTGTAATTTTTATACCTTAGGTTATTTTTGGTGTTTTGAATGATTTATTTGTGTGCGTTAGGTTATCTTATGTTATGTTTAGGTTAGGTTGCCTAGCTTTACGTTATCTAGAGCGATGTACCGCCAGACGCGGCAATTTTGCCACAAAACGCTGGTGGACGTCGATATAGTGGAGTGCTTATAATACCGTCGGACGGCACTCTAGACACGCCGGACCTCCACGCCGGACCTCCAGGATTTCCGCCATAGCCGACGTATTGCGGGTGCGGGTCTGCCACCGCGGTCACCTACGATGCCTCGAGGTGAGAACCTCGGACAAGCCCCCATGCCTGGCTGGAATTCCGAGCGAGAGCCTCTAACTGTCGCTGGGAACGCCTATGAAGACGTTGATGAATGGTTGATCAACGGGTGAACCGTTACAACTGCTGGGATACCGCTGCGCAACTCTCGAACGTTGTTTTCCCTAGCTGGGACAGGCCTGGCCTGGTTTGAGAACAATGAAAACAAGCTCGCGGCCTTGGACCGTTTCTTCGAAGATGTTTCATTTTCTTTGGCGATTCAGTGGGAAAGAAAAAGCGGGCGAAACAGACGCTGCTCCATCGCGCCCAAGTTCCAGGCGAGGCGTGCACCACCTACACCGGAGAGGTGTTAAAGCTCTTCAGACTCGTCGACCCGTGAATTGTCTGAGGATTATAAGGTCGACCACTTATTAAAAGGCATCGCCGAAGACGTCTACAACTGTCTAATAGGACGCGAAAACTTGAAATCAGCGTAAGACGTTGTCTAGCACTTTCGCACCTTCGAGGCGTTGAAGATGCGCGGTATTACACCAAAGGTCGCTCGCGTGGCTGACGTGGCAACTGATGTGAACCCACCAACGCACTTCGCTGAAACTACCCAGCGCATTGTCCACGAGGAATTTCTGTGACATCAAGAGCCTCGGCTCTATACTGACGGCGTGCACGTTCGCGAAAGTTACATGCTACAAGATGTGCAGGCCAACACTCGCTCGCCCTCGAGTGCTCAGTCCCGTGATGCGAGCTTTACGCCTCGCAATAAAAGCCCGCAGCGCCTTGACATTCGTGACTCAGCACGCTACAGTCACGATGTTCAGCGGTTCTCTCGGCGTCCTCAGAGTCCTGCTTATGATCACCGTTCTGAGGGCGTCTACGAGGGATACTTCCCTGCCCGTAAACGTGACCTTCCCGTCCGCTACAATTGCGGTTTGTGGGGGCAAGTTTCTCGCTACTGCCGTCGTCGCCGCCACGCGCCACGATACCACCAACCTATCATGAGTAACCACCGCCCGAACGCTCGAAATCCCCGCTACGACACTCGTCTGCCGCCAGCTTTGTTCTCCGAGGCACCATCGCCCGTGATTCGCCGGCTTCTGAGCGCAGTTTGAAACCACCCGCCACACGACAGCGGCGTTCACCTTCACCCCGGCGTCGGTCACCGCCGCCGGAAAACTAGCCAGCGCGGCCATTGGAGGTGAGGCCGCAGCACAACTATCATGTGAAATGCCTCTTACCGGACAGCCTGACTGGGAACTACCTTCGACTGCATCTATGTTAAATAACACATTGAAGTATTAGCCGACGGCACCCAAAGAATGCCTTTGATCGATAGGGGTGCAACGGTGTCCGCAATGATTTCTGCTTTTAAATACCACCTTGGCCGCAAAATAATGTGTAACTGGGACAAAAAGGTAACATTTTGTCCCAGTGACCTGCGCCTTTATTTAGAAGTGGTGGTGAGTCCCTGTGCCCACTTGGGATCTGCTCAGTGACTGTTGGGTTTGGATACAACACATTCAGAGCGGAATTTGCAGTGCTGTCGCGGTCAACGCACGATGTTATTTTAGGTGTGGACTTCTTGAAGCAGTGTTGTGCGGCAGGTGACTCTCGTAACGGGGAGATATATGTGGATGGGACAGCACCATCTGCCCTTGTTGAGGGCTCTGTAAGTGATACCCGCGCACTCTGCGTGTTCAGCGACACCACCATGCCGCTCGAGGTCTAAGACAACGAGGCCTAATACAGGAGTTTGTCGCCCTCCGAATCGCCATTTTTTTTTTAGTTCGGGATGAGCCCAGCCTTTTCTGAACAGCTCGAACAGTGGCCGAGCGCTCGTGTTCACGAAATGTGCGACCAAAAATGACGATATCGACAAGATAGCATATGCACACTTCCCACTTTAGGCCCCGAAGTACCGTATTTATGAAACCCTCAAACGTGGCAGGAGAGTAATAATATTCTTAGGAACATTTCATTGAGATTTCTCTGCGCCTTTATCGAAAAGCACCAAGCGGATCCAAGCTCTTCAAAACGCCACGAATATGCTTTGCAGTGCGCAGTGCCTTTTGCGCGGCGTCACGGCCGAATAGCTCTTCCACTCCGCCGGGCATAAGTAATCAATGGTGAATTGGAGCAATTTAATCTGTTCACGACTATCTGGCTTGGCCATGTACGCTCACAGAAGGTATGGGAGATCAATGTACGTTTATTTCGGGGTTAGGGCACATCGCAACACACACAGAGGGAAAAATTGCGTCGGAAGATAAATAGCACATTTCATACGCCTGTTCTAATTATCAGAAGTTTTCATCAGGTTCGACGTGGCGACTTTACTTGTGTTTACTGTCTTTGAAACGACTAAATTATAACATCTTTAATTTAGATGAAACGAATATCTTGTGGACGATGACTAAATGTGGCCTTGGCGGTGCAAGTATCCCCGCATTCATGGGTTAAAAACCGCAACTCAATACGACAACCAGTAAGTAAGAATCGCGATGCAATCCAAATAAAAATAAAAACAATGGTGACGCAAGAACGATCAACGAAGGAAAAAACAGTATATACGATTGGCTTACGCTCTATTGAACCCGCAACCGATTATTCTACAGAAAAAGCCGGTTTCCTTAGGTGACAAGCTGACGCCACGCTAGAAATGTGCCGAAAATACTTAAAAGCAAAGGAAGGAGCGAGCAATGCGTCTCGAGCAGCATAAATGCCGTCTCATTTTGGTGTTGAAAATCTGCAAAGCGACAGCAACAAGACGAAAAGCTCAAGCAGCGCGCGTGAACACGAAGGGGCTACACGCTCAATAAAACAGAAGAATTCCAACAGCAACAAGGACAGCAACAAAACTGAACGACACGCTAATCTGCAACCCCATTAGGGAACGCGGAATAACAGGAAAATCTATGCACACGTGCGCTATGCGCACCCAAGATTTGAAAAAGAAAAGCTAAAATTGATAAGGGGGAAATATTGACCGCCCACTACCTCTGTTATCGAATAAAAATGGAAGAAAGAGCTAAGCTATAAAAATTGCTATACACTTACCCTAGATGGCTTCAGGGTCCATCGAACTTGGCTGCGATTAGCAATTTATCCGCACGGCGCACCATCTCCTACCCCTTTACCTTCGGAGGTATACCCTTGGCAAGTAACTGGTGCCAGCATACCAGGCAAGACATCGACATGCAATTGCAAAAAGGGGTTCCCGTGGTGAGACTGCATCATCTCTTTACAGGGCCTTTAAAAAAAGAGTACCTGCTCATCCTTTCACCGCCCTCTTTAGTCACAACTCCTTTCTACAAAAGGAGGGGGGTGGTACAATACGAAGGCTGAGAAGAGGACGTCCAAGCCAGTGTTAACCGGATAGTGAGGGGGGAAATGTCCCCAGCAAGCTGCTTTGCATACACATCTCTCAAAGCCTGCAGAGGCAAAATTAAGCGATGTCACCTAATAAGTCTTTCCGCCTTCAAAGCCGGTCGGTACGGTTTTTTTATTTCTCGGCTACGAAGGTGGGCACGAAGGGAAATAAAAGGGCTTTGGTTGTTTTCAGTGAACCTCCTCCCGTCGTGCCTCCTAATGCGTCGAAAGGGCTCTTCGACGTCTGCGCGGAAGAGGTAACAAGCACTGGGCGGTTTTTTCTCTTTCATGCTTCTCTCTCCATTCAAGACATTTTCAAAAGGAGACGCGGCAGGCGACCGCGGGGTGAAATCAATGTGGCTGTTGTGTGTGGTCCAGGCTGAAGACCCTCTCCGTCTCACTTTTTAGCTTCTTTGCCACTGTTTTCACGGGGGGTTCGACCTAGGGAGCCCGTGCTCTCTAGCCCTTTTCGGGCTTGCGAACTCGGCGAAGTTACGCGTGGAGTAGGTCACCTTCGATCGTTTTCTCCGAAATACGTTTGCAACGCCAGCCGCCCATACCTTTCTTTCGGGCTTTGCTATTCCAAATCGTGGCCTTCACAAGTTACATAGCATCCACGCTGAGCAAAGACTAGACCCCGGGCCATGGACGCAATGTCATCATCATCATCACTAGCCTATCTACGCCCGCTGCAGGGCAAAGGCCTCTCCCATTATTCTCTAATTACCCCGGTCCTCTGCTAACTGCGACCAATTTATCCCCGCAAACTTCTCGATCTCATCTGCCCATCTAACTTCCTGCCGCCCCCTGCCACTCTTGCCTTCTCTAGGGATCCACTCTGTTACCCTCAATGACCAACGGTGATCTTGCCTTCGCATTACATGCCCTGCCCACGTCCATTTCTCCTTCTTTTAATTTCTACTAATATGTCCTTAACACGCGTTTGTTCCCTGACCCACTCCGCTCTCTTCTTGTCCCTTAATGTTACACCTATTGTTTTCCGCTCCATTGCCTTCTGAGTCGTTCTCAATTTAAGTTAAACCCTCATAGTGAGCCTCCAAGTTTCTGCCCCGTAGATGAGTACCGATAAGATGCAGCTGTTATACAGTTTCTTCTTTAGGGACAATGGTAGGCTGTCAATCGTTATCTGAGAATGCCTGGGGTGGAGTGCATTCGGCAGGACGCAATATAGGGGCGCTCAGTTTCACCGCGAAGCTGCCTTGCGATACGTTCTGAGCGCTGGTCTGTTCCTCATCTCAGCCAGCGGCCACTGGGGCTCTGCCTAGGCTCCCACGCGCAGCGTACACCAACACTCGTCGTATGCACCCCAGCAATATTTCTTCTCATGCGAACAATAGCTTTCCTCTCCTGCGGAATTCCGAGCAATGTTGCACCCGAATACGCCCAATAACAGCGCCACGAAAAAGACGAAGGCTTTCAAACGTCACTTTTTTCCCTCACCGTCTGATCTGGTTGATGTTTACGTCAGGCAGCGCTCTGAACGTTAGACGTCATTTACTTTCTATAAAGTTGCTGACGGATTTATTTTCTTCTTGTTATAGCGCTTAATCTGTCAGATTCTGTTTATCACTTGTATGCTAGCTTCGCCTTAATTTAAGGGAGGACGCCACGTGGCAGTAGACAAAATTGAATGCGCATCTGCAAACTTCGCAGCGAATGTGGTCGAAAGACGATTCTCCTGCAGCCTCTGTCACGTCACTGTCTCTCCTCACGCTGCTGCCCTCCTCTCTGTCTTCCAATTACAAACGCAATGTTGGTTTGCTGTACTCAATAAAATTTTCCCTCGTTCACACTGCTGCCGTGCCATCTGTTAAAGGGGCCCTAAATAGGCTTCCGAAGGTCGCCATTTCAATCGCGCAATCGCTAGAGTACCCCTTCACGACAACGTGTACCAAATATTACACCTCTGCGTAAAGCAGGGGCCACACAAACACGAAAAAAAGATTTCACTTTCTCTCCTGGCTCACCAACCATACCTTGCCGCCACACTTGCGCGCTCTGACGCAGTTCTTTCCGGCTCTGACGCGCCTCTATGACGCACGAGACACTGCCCAGTGCGGCGCCGCGAACGCGAACCACAGCGACAGCGCTCACCGTGCAACCGGAATCTGGTGGGCGGAGCACGCGCGTCGAGTGCTAAAAAAAAAAAAAAAGCGCGCAGGGCCTGGCGCAGCCAATGACTGCACCTACATCAAGGAGGGTGATGGATTGCCCTGTTTCTCTCGGTGGTCTCGCGCCGGGTCGATGACGTCGCGGCTTCCACAGTGCTTCGGAGGAGCTACTAGAGGAGGAGAGCCCCAGGCCTTATGGGTGGCCCCTTTTAATGAGCGATAACTCGGCTAATAATTAACGCATTTAAACAATTTTTGCGGCATGACGTTCCTTGGATAGTACTCCAGTGACTGCGCACGCAAAATCGTAACATTTGGCAGCCTATTTAGGGCCCCTTTAAGGCCTCCCGTTAAATTAGGACACTGACACGAAATTTTCATTAAAGCATCCTGACGGGCTAGTTGGCCTGACACAATGGAAATAAACTTCGCGCTACAAGGACGGGACGATAGAACTCGGCCAAAGTGGCAGATGTATTAATGACAGGTTCCGTGAGCGCAAAAATAATGTTAGCAACGCGATAAGCGGGCATCTTGGCACTTATTGCCGTGACTGCAGGTGTGTTCCATTTTTCGGAAAAACAAAGGTAATCGCTAGGAGCCGTGACGCGCCCACGCGGGAGATAATGGAGGCGCGGGAAATTGTGCGCGGGGGGGATAGTTGAATTAGTGTTGCTTCAATATCGCTGTTGGGCAAAGAAATCGCGTTTCTTGATGGTGTATAATCTGGTTGAGGCGGCATGTGTCATAGTGAAGGTGTGGTTTTTATTATTTTTTTTTAACTTTTCTTGGTTCCACATGTCTACGCGATAGTAGTACATATGTGCCTGGAATCTGCACAGTTTGTTAGTCTGCGCTGTGTGGTGTGTCCTCTTCTATCGTCCCGTCCTTGTAGCGCGAAGCTTATTTCCGTTACGAAATTTTCGTGTTACGATTGCCTACCCCACCCCTAATCATAGAGCGGCACACGGTCGGAGCACAAATAATTATTTACAGCCTCGTTTATTCTTGCCCGTTTCGGTTTAGAACTTTCTACAAAACAAACGCCGAGGCGTCCGCCATGACGGGAGGGCGCTCGTGACTTCACCGTTCCCGACGCACCACTGCCGGTCAGGACGCGCGCGCGTCTCTACTTCCTGGACGCGCGTTGGCAGCATGACTTCATTCAGTTCCTAAACACTGTCGTGATGCACCCGCAGGAGCAGCGCGTTGTTCATGTCACGGGAGCCCTCACGTCGGCAGTTTGGGGCCAGGAGGAGTGGATGGCGCCATGCTGATGTCGGTTGCGAAAGGGTATCTGTTTCGAGCTTTCTCGTGCGCACAAAGATTGTATATGCCATACTGAACGGTTACTGTTAGACTCCTCTTTTTCGCGCTGCATTTCATTATGGTTACTGTTAAAACTTGTTGCAAGATATCTCCATATACAAAGGGAGCATTTTACACAGTTATCTCACCTTTGGAATTTTGTATCGTGCCCCTTTAAGGCTCGGCGCTCGAGTAACGAGCTCCAGGCTTGAGTACGAGCCCTTTTTGTATTTTGGGGACAAGATATTCTTTGTAACGTTTTCTATCGTAAAAATGGCCGCGACCTATAGCTCAGCTAACCTTGGATATGCGAAGCAAAAGCTTGGCTTAGTCTGGCTCAGTCTTGGTTTCGCCTGGTTAACATTTTAGTGTAGCTGTATTGCCGGCAATGGCTCAACGTCGTTCGGTCCCGTGCAACGCTCACAGAAGGAGGACCGGCCTCGCTTTTGATTTTATTTTCGGCGAACGCGGCGTTCCTGTTTCCCGGAGAACGCGGCGCAAAATGAGTCGCATATCCCGATACGACCAAGCGGCGCACGCGTGGAAGGCGGCGGTTTTGGTCGGCTGCCGATCAGCTGAGCGGCCGCTCCAGTAGCGGCCGCCGCGCTGCGAGGGGTGTGCCGCCAGGGGTGCGTCTCCGCTCAAAAGGTCACCTTGCGCATCCTGCACGAAATCGCTGGACGAAAGTAGTAAAGCCTAAAATTACCCTTACGCATATTTTTAATTGAAAGAACAGTGCAGTATCAGTTATGGATTTATTTTTCTTCAAACACACCTGGCGTCTTCTTTTTCCTGAGAAATGTTAAGTAGAAGTATGATACCAGATTTAGCAATTTGGAAATGCTTTGTCACTGTAAAATTCTGGTCCAAGAATTCTTCTAACATTTGGCTAGACGGCCGAATCGAGGAACATACAGACAGATCAATATACAGACAGATACAGACAATATACAGATACAGACAATATACAGACAGATACAGACAGATCAATACAGACAGATCAACAGATCAAGACTGGCTTTAAAATGAGAGTCACCCTGACTCTTCTAGTTCTCCCTGCCTTTTTTCTCCTCAGGCCTAGTTTCTTTTCGAGGCGTCCTATTAGTGCTCGGCTATAACACGCAAGCAATACACAGACAGAAGGCGGCGAGCAGAGGTTCACTCACTCACTCACTCACTCACTCACTCACTCACTCACTCACTCACTCACTCACTCACTCACTCACTCACTCACTCACTCACTCACTCACTCACTCACTCACTCACTCACTCACTCACTCACTCACTCACTCACTCACTCACTCACTCACTCACTCACTCACTCACTCACTCACTCACTCACTCACTCACTCACTCACTCACTCACTCACTCACTCACTCACTCACTCACTCACTCAATGGTAATTTTCGCAGGTTCCTATGATCTTTTAAGATGACAGACGAGCCCCAGTTGAATGGCGATATTAAAACTGTTTTAGAGAATGAATTTAGGCTATGCAACTATAAATGTGTTTTTCTCGAACTCCTTTGCACCAACTGGTGACATAAATTCAAGAATTATTGCACCAGGCTGTCATAAAGGGCCATAATATTTTATTTCAGTGGCTGCCAAGTCACTGTGGAATAACTGGCGATGCTTCGGCTGATGCTGCTGCCCGGACAGGCCATGACAGTGAAAAGAGCATCTTGCTTCCGCTTTCAAGGACTGATGCCGCTAGGCTGCTTCGTCAGTTCACGCGCAGGACCTCCATTACTCAATGGAATACACCGGACTTTGTGCATCCGCGCCTCCATAACCAGGACCCTCTACTCCAGCGCCGTCTTCCGTGTAGGCTGTCTCGATCACAGTCTACTTTACTTTGTAGACTGTGGTTGGGAGTGGCTTTCACAAAAGCCTACTCCTTCCTCATCGGGATGGCCAGTAGTGCCCAGTGCGACGCCTGCAAGGTTGAAGAGTCAATCGAACACGTGCTTTGTCGTTGCACGCAGTATGCATCAGAAAGACGTGTTTTGGCCGCCGAGCTCAACCGATTGTACAATCAACCATTCACAATAGAGACTATTCTAGGACACCGACCCCTACAATCGACTTCGTAGAAGGCAACAAAAGCCCTTTTGCGTTTTATGAAGGACACAGGCTTAGCTGAAAGACTATAGTGCCCGCAAAGGGAATAAATTGTGTGCGCGGCCCTTCGCCTTTCCGCTCTGTTTTGCCTGCCCTCTCTTTCACCCCCTACCCACCCATTCCCCAGTGTCGAGTAGCAATCCGGGCTCTAAGCCTGGATAACCTCTCGGCCTTTGCGTTTGCATTTCTCTCTCTCTCTCTCTCTCTCTCTCTCTCTCTCTCTCTCTCTCTCTCTCTCTCTCTCTCTCTCTCTCTCTCTCTCTCTGTCAACGTGCTGTCAACCGCAGGTTGCGCTAATTACTTGCGGCTTGCCATCGGTTGTTCGACGCTGAACACACTGATGGCGAAGTTTTGGCTATCCGCTTTGTTAAATTGAACTTCAGGAAAGATGTTAACGCATGGCTTGTTAACGTACAGCAAGTGGCGCGTACTGAACTCCGACCCATCCCATCGGCCATTCTGGGAACTCCGAAACACCGCACCGATTGACAGTGAGGAAATTCAATTCAGCCGAACTTTGGCGCAACTCCGAGACCTGCAGGCCGATATCCGCTCTCTGGGGATTCAGTACGTATAAGCGCTTGAAGACCGAAATATTCACTGAATCTCCAGGGTGGGGATGCAATCCGCCACTACACTTCACTAGCAATTCGCTACGGCGTTTGTAGCACAGGTGCCGCCCAATCGCGCTGTACTCTGGTTGCGGAAAACTGTGGCGCGTGGAGTCTACTTTCTGACGTAATTCCTGCCGTAAGACGCCGGAACGAAAGCGAAGAAAGAGGTGCAGACAAGTTGTAGCAGAAAAGAAGCCCGTCCAAGAAACTCGCGGCAAAAAGTAAACAAACGAAAGCGAAGAAAGAAGCCCACATACGACGGAACTGTAAAAAGTTGAAAGTAAAGGCCCGTTCACACCTGCGACGAAGCGACGCAATTTTTGCCCCGGCGACAAAAATTGATCGAGACCAAGCGACAAAAACGATTGCCGGGTCACTATGGTGACCGAAATCGCATCTCTTCGCCGCAGGTGTGAACGGGCCTTAAGTCTCGCCAATCTTTCGCCTTCAAAGCACGGGAGTAGACTTCAGTGCCCGAGGAACTTCTGCATTGGCAAAAACATGTAGGTAGAACGGACAAAAACTGATTTCATGTCAGCTTGACTGGGCCTCATTCCCCTTTACACCTTTACGGAAGCGACCCCCCCCCCCCCCGCCCTCCTCTGTAAAGCGAATAGTAGTGGAATAACGGTATTCGGTTTGAGGTACTAAGAATGGCTATTGCCATTGAAAAGCGTGATTAAATGGGCAGTATTTCGACAGGGAAAGCGAAAAAAATGTTAAAGCCGTTCCACTCGATGTGAAAGCTGTCGGAAGTATCGATCAGTGATTCGTCATACGGGGCTGTGGCGCCGCTATCCGCTCACTCTTACCACCCATCACGCTCTTCGCCGCCCTGTCTGATTCCTCTTCTGATGAATTCAACGGACATTTGTCGAACACATTTCAAATTTACCGCCTTCGCAGTGCTGGCGCGCCCCCTGTCTGAAACTGCGCCAGCGGGAGTTTTGTTCTTTTTGCGCTTGCTTTTCCTCCCGCATGTGCCGGCGCTGCACTGCCACGTTTTTTCGCGTACTATCGAAAAACCAACCCAACATGCGTTACTAACTAAATGAACGAAGGTGCTGTTGGTTAATCACGTATATTTTAGATGCAGAGCATCTGATTCACTCGCCTTGTCCTTCCGGCGTCGTCGTCGTTGTCGGCGTTGTCCACCCCTCACCCATTCTCCTCGCCGCGCCAGCTGCGCTCTCCGCCGCTCACCCCCTCTCCTCTCCGATAGCGAACACTCTCTCGTGAGGGGCGTTGGATTGGACTCGATTGGACTGGACTGGATTGGATTGGAATGGCTTGGATTGGAATGGCTTGGCTTGGATTGGATTGGATTGGATTTGGATTGGATTGGATTAAAGTGGATTGTGTTGGATTGTGTTGCGTCATAGCCGCGGCACGTTGCGTCATAGCCGCGGCAGACGCGCTGGGGCCGGCGCATGTGCAGTACTCTCTCCCGCGGTTTCCTCTCCTTCGGGCGCGCTGCAGCGTGGGCGAAGCAACATCCACGCTTGGCTCAAACACCTAGAGTCCACGCCGCTTTACAAGTACGCCAACGTTGTCATCGACTGGGACCGGCTTACGCAGTCCCCTCAACGTTATGCGCGCTATAAAAACGCGGTCCCTTCGCCGCTCCGCCTATGCGTCGCATCTACACAGGGGTTCCCGCGAGGGGAGGTGGGAGTTTTTTTGCCTCCAATGTACTTGCAGTTTTTTTTTGCGCTAAACAATGACTAGATGTATGACAAGCGCCAGCGGTTCACGAGTTTCGAACGCTTATGACTATATAAACCGCTTGGATTTCGAAGCCTCTGTGGGACGCCGCGAACAACAGCCGCTACGACGGAACGCCGTGTGGCTCTACTTGGGTCCAGCGAGCGAGATACGATGACAAGGGGAGCCCCTAAAGGGCTCTGCAAAAAGAACCGTGCTGCCGGTCCCACAATTTTCATAGCAGGGACACGTATGGCTCTTCCGCGACCTCTTACTGGCCGCCGCAAGTAGACAGAGGGGGGAATTTAAACCAGTCATTGGAACGATTTAACGGAGAAACCTTCAATGGAAGTTATTCATAGTGAAGATTCTGGGCTCTGTGGCTAAGGTTCCCACTGCGTAACCATAGGAGCCTGGTCTCAATTCCTACAAAATTTAACTGGCAAAAGCTGTTAATTTTAATATCTGTTTAGCGGATCATTTGCCGTGACAACGAAGACGAACACACACCAAGCTCGCGTTGACGGACGCGGGCGCACGTACAAATGGTGACGGCGCTCGCCGCAATGCTGGGTGTGAAAGTGCAGCCCATAGAAAACTCCACCAAACTACTGACACCTGTTGTTGTAAGCGAGAGAGAGAAGCTTCTCTAGTGGCTCAGAACAACATTTAGCGGAAAGGGCGAACGAACACCAAAAGTCTGAAAGGCAACTCTGCCCGAGTGCCCATCGAGCCATATGCAGGCGCCTCTTGCGTATAATCACGTCTTGCTGGTAGGATAAGGCCGCCTAATCCGTCCCTGCACGCACGCCTTATTGCCTGCTTGAAAGGAATCACGTACGTCCGACGCCGCATTGGCCGCTCTTCCAAGAAACTGCGTCGCTGTTCCTCATCCGCGCGGACACAAACGACAACAGGAGTGCACGGGGGCGCAAACGAGCTCCCGGGCCCTTGAGCGACGCTCCGCGCGTAGAAGCCTGCTCACGTCATCTCTGCGCACTCAGAGAAGAAAGCTGCTTGGGAACCCAGCTTCTCATCATCATTTTGTCGAATGTGTGTCGAGACAATTTTGAAGCGAGCCAGAGAGTATTTTTTTGCTGGCCTACGACAAAGATTTCCGCGCACTGAAGACTTTAAACACGCAAAAATAAGCGCTGTCGCTACATGAGAAAGAACGCAATCAAATTCTCGCATATACTTACGGCCACGCCCTTACCGTGGGTAGTTACCATAAAGAACGTCGCAGAAAATATTTAAGTTCTCCAGGTTGCGGAATGCACGGGGAAGAACGAAGCGCTATAATTTTGGTTATGAAGTACCACTAATAACTAAACTACCATCACCCCCTCCGGGTGATCCGACAGTTCCCGAGGAGTAAAGTGCAGTATTCAATACTAAGGAAGGCGAAAGAATGAGACGGAAAAGCGCTTGTTTAAACTAGCGCTCGGCCTGGTCATTTTTTTCTCAGCCTTTCATCTTGGGTACTGCATTACTACGGCGCAAGAAAACAAGGACGAAAGAAGAAACACGCACAATAACACAGTGCCGAAGTGTGTTGTTGCGTGTGCTTCTTTTTTCGTCCTTGTTTTCTTGCGCCATAGTATAACCAAGCATAATGTACCAATTCGCCCACATCAAGCGTTTGTTAAATACTGCGCTTTACACCTTTTGAAATGGAATACCAATTCGCCAAAACTATTCCTTGATCGGATCCGACAGTGACGACAGTCGTCGTACAGCTATGACGTTGCAATCATTGTCCTCGGGCAGTATCGCACGCTGGCCCAGGAGTATTATGTAATCGCATACACACAGACTGTACCTCGGCAGTTGTCGCTGAAGTTGTCGCTTCGTTAACGAATTGCATGATGCGACTGCTTTTGTTGCAACTCTGCTACAGCAGCGAAGAACACACAGGAAGCGAGCGATGTGCCCGAGGTAATTGCGCGGCTCTTGCACAGCTTCGTTAAGACCCCATAACCAGTAAAGGCCTCCATGTAGACGAGGCATCACCTCTGTGCCGCCTCACAACACCACACGCACTGACTCGTATTCGGTCACCCAACGACTGCAACTGTACACAATTTTGTTGGTTGGTTAAACCTTTATTGGATGCCTGCAGAGCTTTCGCTGACAGCGCCTGAGTCATCCGCTTGGGGGCGCCGAAGTCCTGCCGCTTCACCGCCTCACAGGCCTGCTGGACGGGCCGGAGTTGATGGTCGAGGCTGGGGCTGCGCAGGGCAGCGGACAGCCGCGGCGGGGGTGCTCCGGAGTTAGCACCGTGCGGATCCTTGGTACAATCCCAGAGCGTGTGGGTTAGGGTGGCTGCCTCTTTGCGGGGATACATTTTGTGATACTGTGCCGGGTTAGGGTACGTGCGCGTTTGCAGTTGTCTGAGTGCGACAGCCTGTGACCTGTCCAGCTTGTCGCTGGGCGGAGGGAAGGCCCGCCAAGTGGAAGGCCTTGGTGAGTTCGTTGTACGTCGTCATTCGGTCTTAGGTGCTGTGCCACGGACGGTCGCCGCCGACGCGGTTTATTAGCTCGTGCGCCCTGGCGTGTGCCGTCTCGTTGCCGTTACGATGGCTCTCGAAGACTTCCCCCATGTGTGCGGGGAACCACTGTAGTCGAGTGTGTGTATGTTCTCGGGGGACTTGGGGTCGCCTTAGGATTCGGGCCGCTGGTGGCGGTATCCGTCCTTTGGAGAAGTTCCTGATCGCTTGTCTGGAATCGCAGAGGATCGTTTTGCACACCCGGGGGTTTCGTGCAAACGCGATAACATCCCGTTGGCGTTTTGGAAGAGCTGATCGAACGTGCAAGCCCAGAGGTAGCGTCGGCTTCACCTATAGTCGGACACTTTACCAGAGGTTACGGCATACATATATTGGCAAGGTGACTAAACTACGTTTTTTATTGTGTTCTACCCACAAAGAAAAAAGGGAGGGACATAACGTTATCGAATAACGTTATAGAAGTGTATAACACGAAGAAAGCGATTAACATTATGGAATTGAAGCCCGAAGGGAAAAGGGAGGGCATGGTTAGGGTGTTATTTCCAGGTGCCTGGCGTTGTTTTGGTGCACTTGACGTGGGCCGAGGAAAAGAATGTACAAGTGGAACACTCGTTAACGCTCGAGAAAAAGCCTTTGCGCTGCCTAGCTTCATCGTCAAAGGTTCATCTCTTGGTTCACTCAAAATGCTAACATTGGCAGTGCGCTTGGTGTTCCCTAGTGGGCGTCTTGAAACTCGCTGGTTTAAGGCGAAAGCCTCAACTACCCCATTGTGCGAAAAACTGGCGCTGTTGCAGTTGTTGTCCATTACAAAACACGGGCGCCCCTATTGAAAACGAATATAAGAAACGAATCTAAGTTCATATGGGAACTGCGCCTGAGTCTTCGGGGTCGGAGCCGAAGACGTTACTGCCACGCTAGCTCAGTACGTTTTGAGCAGGGGAACAAGCTTTAGCCTGGTGAATGATTCACTCACGCGAACGTGGCGGCATGTCAATAGACCAACTGCAGCCCAGCCACGGAGAGCTCTGATTCTACGGAGGCCGTGACGCCTAGTGTCGCCAGTTTGCTTGGTCAAGTAATTCACCCCAAAAGAGCAAGAAATGGAAGTCAAGAAGGAGATGCAAAGGTGATGTAACATTTATCATCTGGAAAATAAGGTCAATCCATAAGCTCCAACAGGAGCCCAGTCAACGCTTTAGCCCCGGTCAATCCAGCCGCGTGTGTACGTCGAAACACTTTAAGGGCATCATCATCACCATCACGTAGAACGGCAGAAGTTTTTAATAAATATTTCTAGAGGAAACCATAACGCTCTCGCCTTCAAAGCATGTAAGCAGACCTAAGTGCCCCGCGGAATTTTTGTGGATGATTTTGTCCACTTGTTGCTGAACATCGCAGGGGTGTGATGGCGAACAACAGCGATGGATAGAGCCCTCCCACAGAAGGAACCATCAGGCCTTCAACAGGAATCCCCACGGGAGCGCCTAACGAATGCATTTGAATATGAAAAGCGCTCCCGTCTCCAAAACCCGACACCCGGGACGACGGGAACTGAGCTTCGGCCACTGTCAACAAAAACGGTCAATAGGCGTTCACTCTGCAAAAAAATATCGGCTTCCACACCTAGCAACACACGCAAAGCCGTTTCTCCGTACTGAAGGCGCTATTCGCCCCCTCCACCAGCGCTCTGTGCTCTTGGGACACCTAAATAATTCTTCGACGTTTTTAGTGAGAAAGATGGAGTGGGTAACCTTGTTTGAGGAAGTGCAGGCGGCTGTTGCTCAGCACGCTGTACACGTACATCTGGACCAGAACAGCCAGTCAGCAACGCCGTACATTGTAAGAAAGTTACTCCACTGTTTCAGTTCCAAGAAGAAATGCCCTAAATGGTTATATTCATAGTCATTTAGCACTAAAGACCCGTCTGACTTGCTCAAAACGCCCTGACTAGTGCGTAAAGTTGGGCAAGTTGGTACTGAGATAACTGGAGTATATTTTTTAGCCCAAAATCGACGGGAACCTAGAGAAGAAGGCGGACTTGTTCCGTCCGTATTCTTCGCTAGGTTCTTGTCTTTTTGCGCTAGAAAATATGTCCCAGTTAGCCCTGACTAGGCAAGCCTTTTCTTACCATAGAATATTCTCAGGACTTGGTTCCAAGCCAAAACACGTATACCTTCTCACGTATACCCCGGCATTTCGTCATCGTCGGCAGTAGTATTGTAAAAAAAAAGCTAAGGTGATGCTGACGATTGGCCGAGACGTATGAACGTCACGACGCATCGTAACTATGAAAACCTATCATCATCATCATCATCCCCACCACCACCAACACAGCCGTAATCATCGTTACCAGGGTAGAGCCTTGACTTCTTTTAAGGCGAAGCCTTCTTTGCGTCACTATGGCAACCGTCCCCTCTAAAACGCACTGCAGGAAAGCCAACTTTCTCTGACAATGACGATGATCGTAGGTGAATCGAAAGATGGTTGAATCATCTTTGTCGTTAATGGAAGCGGCGTTGATGATGATGATCGTAGGTAAAGTGAAAGGTTGAACAATCTTTGACGTTATAAGGAGGGGGACGATGATAATAGCGGGTGAAGAGAAAGGTGGTCGAACCGAAACTGTCAAAGTCGGCTCTTCAAAAGCTCCACATTTCAACCATCTTGTCGTTAGACGAAGCGGTGCTTGTTTGGTATCAAATACGCTGGACACCCCGAAATGAAGTGTTGTCGTTAAAGCCTTTCCTAAGCCTTCGGGCTGTATATAAATTTCCTCTCATGTTCCTTAGCCATTTATCAATGAAATTCAGGGCTATGCATCACCTCATTAAAACACGGGGATGGCGGCAAGAAAAACACGGCGACGCTGCTCGCAGTTAATTGGCGCTCAACGGACGAAGGGGGTTTAGGCGAAAGCTTTGAGACCACAGATGCTGGCGCTAGTGCCCCGTATATCGCAGCCAGAAAGCGTCGCTTGTTGCCGGCTGCAGCCACCGTAACAAACGCCAGAAAGCAGAGGCAGCACGCGCCGTACTTCACGACGTCCTCCCTCCAGCGAAGGCACACAGCGGGACTGCAGAAGAAGCGCGCGCGGACACAGTGTGAAGCGCAGAGGGCGCTTTAGTATGCGCTCACCGTCACCCGCCAACGCCGCCAATGGTCCATTCGTTTTCGTTTAAACGACCAGCGCGCCCCGACGGACAGCGCGTTGTGGCGGGAAAAATGTTTAGGACGCGGCAGTCAAGTAAAAATACGACCCGCGAATTGCGCGTTACGTGCGCCGCATGAAAGCATCTGAGAGCGGCAGCAAAGGCCGAGTGCCCGCTTGGTGACCTCCTCTACGCCTTGCCGTTCCTTTCTATTTCGCTAAACAAAGAGTGACGCCCCACTTGAATAGGCTCTTGGGTCGCGTATAATGCGAAAATAGCTTTTAACTCGTTTGCGAAGCAATCAATTGCGATGAAAGCATGACATCCACAACGGCTCCTTTGGGACGTACAAGGTGTTTCAACAATAACTGATCCACGTTAAATCCCATTTTTTAAGTGTACCATTCACTCGTTTCTTCTAATATTATGCATGAAGGCAGCCTCTTATGATTATTTTGTTCAACGCCAAGATTGTGGAGAGCGTTTACGTGTAAATAAACAAAAGCAGAGCAACCTGCGACGGACAAGACAAGAAAGATAAAAATCCTATTTGAGCTTTGGCAGTTTAATGAGGTGAAGCTATAGATGAGACGCGCCGTTGTGAAGGACTACGGATTTATATAGATGACCTGGGGATCACAACGTGCGTCGAAATATCGACATACGGACATTTGTTGCTCTCACCTCGTTAAGAAAAACAGCCGCCGCAGCTGGGTCCAACCGTCAATGGCCTCTGAAGCATAACGTTTTAGCCAGTGAGGCACAGGGGTCATTTTTCCCTCATTTGTCACTGAGCCATCATGACGGATGAAGAAAGACATTTCGCCTGTTCTCTTCCCGGTTGCGGCGTTAAGTAGGTACCAACTCGCTCACATTTTTACTTCATCATTTATGTGGCATTCATTATCATCGTCATCATAAGCCCGTTTGTGTCCACTGCTGGACGAAAGCCTCTCCTAAAGATTTCCAGCCACGTCTACTGAGTGTTAGCTGAGACCTTGTTGTCCCCCCAAATTTTCGTAGCTAGTCTCGCCAACGGGTTCTCAGCCGATCCCTCTTGTGTTTGCGGTCTATTGGCAGCCCCTCTGTCAAGCGAATGGTCCGCCGGTTGTCCCTCATTCGCATTACGTGGCCAGCCCATGCCCATTTCCTTCCCTTAATTTAAGATAGAATGCCCTCCACCTTGGTTTGTTCCCTAATTCATGCGGCTGTTTTCCTGTCCCTCAGCTTGACCCCTAGCAGTCGGCGTTCCATGGCCCGTTGTGCTGATCTAAGTTTTTTTTCAAGTCGTTTGGTGAGACCCCAAGTTTCTACCCCGTAGGTCATTACTGGAAGAACGTATTGATTAAATGCAAGCTTTTTGAGTGAAAGAGGAAGCTTACCAGTCAGGATGTCGGAGTTCTTACCAAACGCAGCCCAGTCCATGCTTATTCTGTGGGTAATTTCCAGTTCATGGTTTGGATCAGCAGATGACTTGGCCAAGATATTCGTTTTCGGTGACTCTTTCTAAGATTTCATTGCCTCTCTGGAAGTGATGTACTTTGGCGAGCTGATCCGAAATTACCTTGAAATTTGTCGTGCTTATTTTTAAGCCTGCAATCCTACTTGCCGAGCACAATTGCTAAAGCATGCGCTACAAATCCTGGCTGCTCTGACTGAACAAGACGACGTCGTCTGAAAACCTTAGATGGCTGAGAGATTCCCCATTGATGCGCACTCCGGTTTTCCTCCACCTAAGCTTTCATAACACATCCTCCAGACAGGCTGTAAATAATTATGGCAATATTGTGTCCCCTTGACAAACCACTTTTGTAGAGTAAATTTAGAAGTTCCGTGATGGAGCCGTATAGTTGTCGTACTTCCGTCGTATTTATCTTTGAATATCGCAAACGTATGCCTCGTCGTAATACCAGGTATAATACTTGGTATTATAGTAATAGAATAGAACCTTTTCCTAGTTTTGAAAAACACTACACTAAATAAAAAAAACCCATAAAGCGGTGGCGCTACCTGCTTTTGGCAAGGGAAACGCTTTCCGGAAGGCGCATGGAACTGATCGCGGAGGGCTTGCGGGAACCAAATGCTGTTGTGTTGGTGAAAACAACTGCGCTGTCTTTCCAGAAGTTCATTGTTAAATAAACTGATTGTGCTAAAACGGGACACGGACGGAGTGAGGACAGACACACACTGCCTCTTGCGTTTGCGGTCTATTGGCAGCCACTCTGCCTAGCGAATGGTCCACTGGTTGTGTGTGCCGTGCGTGCCGTGTGTATCTGTCCTCACTCCGTCCGTGTCCCTTTTTAGAGCAATAATTTTATTTAACAATGGAGTACCAACGTGCCCAGGACGCTACCCTTATCCAGAAGTTTATTTTCATATGTTGCCATCACCGGAAATACTTCTTGTACTATTTATAACTAAATACTTAAATCCGGAACCCAGTCACCATGTAAAAAAAGATATATACTAGAAACCGCAACCATACTTCAAAGTTCGAGCGCTAACAAGCGGAAGGTCTGCCCCATTTATTATTTCAACACCCGTAATAATGTTTAATGGAGGCAGTCAGACTTCCGGAACACTAACGTACCAAGAGCGACGGTTGAGTCTTTTCTGTGTGTCGCGATTTTTCTTTTTTGAAATGTTGCTGTAAACTGTGAAGTGGCACGCTCCCCTAGCAACCCTGAGGCCTAACCTGCTGACTTGCAGTAAACATGTCCTTTGTACCACTCGTTCACGGGAACTCAAACGAAAAAAAAATGGCCCTGTATCTCCCTCCCCGGTCGGGACTCTTACTTCAGCAGCAGTTTTTTTTTTCATCATACGCGGCGGCCGCTTTTCCGATCGCTGCTAAAAGCAAAAAGGCCCGTGTTTTCGAGATTTCGGCGCACGGTAAAGATCCCGCCGAGGGGGTCAAAATTATTCCGGAGCCCTCCACTACGCCGCGCCTCATCGCTTCACAATCAATCAAACCTCTTTTTCATCATCTACAACCTCCTCTCTCCCTTACTATCCCCCATTTCCTCATTCCGCTACTCTCTTCTTCTCTCCGTCATCCAATCCCATCAATCTCGCCAGTTCTCTTCCCTCTCTTTCCCATATTCCCCACCTCCAACCACCCTGGTGATCTCCCTCAACTTACAACTCCCTTCTTAGTCCCACTTCCGCCTTCATCTGGCGACAATTCTTTGTTCCTCAGCTTCTTTTCTGCTCAGTAGCTAAGGCGCTGTGCTGCTGAGCCCAAGGACGGGGGTTCGATTCCCTGCCGCCGCGGCGCCTGCTTTTATAATGCAGGCGAAAAGCCAAAACGACCGTGTGTTCGAGATTTCGGCGCATGGTAAAGATCCCGCCGAGGGGGTCAAGATTATTCCGGAGCCCTCCACTACGGCGCACCTCATCGCATGTGTAGCGTCGGCGCATTAAACCTTCTAATCAATCTATCAATCAATCATACTTTTTTCTCTGCTTACTTTATCCCCCTCGGTCTGTACATTTAACTATTCCGCCTGCTATTCCCCGCTTTATACCACTCTTCTCGTCACCAAACTCACCAGGACTGCCTTAAAGAACCGTTACCTAATAATTCCCAATTGGTCTGTAATTCACTATTGAGCAGACGCACCAGTAACAATTCTGACTTTTTCAACGGAAGGACGCACGGACGGACAGACGAACCAAAAGCTTTACGTTTAGGGAGCCCAAGAAAGACTGCCATTTCTAAAAAACGTAACAGCGCTGTGGTTAAAGCCGACTGATCATTAGCATGCAAACGAAAAAAGTGAACCCAGTTTAACCCAGTATGAAATCTGCTGAAACAGCCGAGGTGTGAGTTGTCTTTGCGAGGATCCTCTTTAGCTCTGGCTTCTTTCTTGAGATCAATGTTAGTCGTTTTGGCGGCTAATTCTAATGTAATTTCTTTTCGGATACTTCCGGTAAAACGAGAGTTCCAGTTGTTTTTTAACAATGAAGTGTTTTATGCCGTGGTACACAAGCCTCACCGACGTCATATCCTTCACGGAAATGACATAAGCAGAAATTTCTGAATTGCCGTGGCGGCGCTAGGATTTGAGCCCACGATCACTCTGGCCGCAACGGGAGGTGTGGAATGCTCTGCCAACTGGGCCACGAAGTCAAGCCGGCACACTTGTACGAGCGTGCCTTATGTCCTTCCCTCTAACTGCTCCATTCAGATCGCGCTTCCGCCTGGGAGAGGTGATGCGAAGTAGTGCGTCATAACGCTAATGAGCGCGATAGTTGGCGCCTCGATAGGGCAGCGTATAGCAGCGTAAGCTGCTGTGTTTATCCGACCACCGAACTTTTCGAACTGAGCTACTAACTCTGCCTCTCACGTTCCACAAGCTGAGCTCGTCGCAACGCAAGCGTCTGGCGTACACGCCACGGAGCTGGACCTTAGTGGTCACAGCTGTGCCGCAGCGACCCGCCAGCAGGTCGTCGCTCGCCAAGCACTCCCACAAGACTGCTGCCGACCCGAAAATCTTTCTCCTTTCGCTGCAGCGTACTGTGACTCCACGAAACGATTCGCTGACAACGCGTTGGGTTTCGTTCGCACGGTTTACGAGCGCCAGCGGCTTCAACCGGATTTACACAATGCTCTGGCGCATGCAATCCAGTGTCTAACGGTGGTGCGTCTAAGGGTGCCATATCGATGAAATATAAATAGCGATGTGCGAGTTCATATCGATGCGAAATAGACGTTTAATTGCTACTATTAAAGCACAATTCCCTTTGATGTTTTACCGATTCCTATGTAAGAAGGATCAACCACATTTTTTTGTAACCATACAGTCAAATCTCGATACAACGAATTTCAAGGGACCGCTAAAAATAGTTCGTCGTTTTGAATAATCGTTATAGTGAAAAAATAAAACAAAAAGCGCGGTAAAAATTGGGAACGTAACAAAAGCATCCACCCAGCGTTACTGGGAACACGCGCACAATCGCGTTAGCGTCTACCGCGGGTCTGGATGCACGTTTATTCGAAGAAATTGGTGATCT
Source organism: Haemaphysalis longicornis (assembly GCF_048455015.1). Lineage (NCBI taxonomy): Eukaryota > Metazoa > Arthropoda > Arachnida > Ixodida > Ixodidae > Haemaphysalis > Haemaphysalis longicornis. The sequence goes on along the minus strand of NW_027526422.1, from coordinate 6,256,854 downwards.
TTGCCTGACGTGTGCCATTCAACTGCTGCAAGACGAATGATTCGAAGCTGTCCACGTTCTTATGCATTGCCTCGGTGGCATTGGTGCACCTGCTAAGAAAGTGCGCATTTTTTCTACGCAGTGCAAAATATCGGCGTTAGACACGGCTTCTCCGCCTTGGCTTGTGGGCCTTGTTTCAGCGTCGTCATCATCGCTCTCGGCGTCCTCGTCGCTGGTTCCGTCATCGCGACGAACAGTGTTGACGATGTCTTCGGTCGTCACTTGAGCAGACGTGCATGCTTCATCGTCGCACTGCACGTAATCTTCAAAGGTGACTGGAAAGTCCACGGCGAACGAAGGCGGCGACAGAGGCTAGCATAGCGGCGAGACAACCCAAGCGCAGTCGATGGCGATAGAGCTAACCCGCATTTATTATGCTGATGATGATAGTTGAATATGCCTACCATTAGTTATCGTTCACACCAACACGAGTAATTTCTTACACTCGGAATTCGTTATTTTGAAGTGTTGTTTTATATTAGGATGATAAAATTCGATACGTTATTCTGAAATAGTCGGTGTTCTGAAATTCGCTGTAGTGAAATATTTTTACATAGAAATTAATGGGGATTTGGTAGGGGATGTTCAAAATGTTCGTTAATTTCAAAAACTTATTAATCTGAGGTTCGCAATAAAGGGAGATGACTGTACTCCCTCCGTAGGTGGTCATCTATTGACCGCAGACGGTACAGTAGACTCTCGATAAACGGAACTTCAAGGGACCAAAAAATTAGTTCCGTTTAATAAAAGTTTCGTTCGCGTAGATAGATGTGTGACAGCGCAAATTTGTGTGCGTACACACTCTTAACACCATTTCGTGGAACTCTAAGCACGAGAAGGTGAATGTAGCTGATAGTTTCTCAGAAACGAAGAAAACTACAAGAGGTTTAGGCACAGCACTCACAAAGTTGATTTGGCAATAATGAGTCGTCGTGCACTACAAAATGCATCGATTGTTTTTGTTTGAGTCCTTGCAACTGCATATTCACGGAGGCTAGAAGCCTAAACTTCACGCGCGCTTACGAGCCAGCGAATTTAGAATACGGAAACGCGGTAATGAAGCACGAATAGCACCACGATGGCACGAACAAGGCGGCAGGGGCTCGGCGTCTTGAATCGAGACCCAAAGACTGGAACAAGAACTGCGATGTTGCATTCGTTGCGCAAACACGGCTGACCACTAACGAGGCGAGGCTTACGAGGCCAACGAGGCTAAAAAAAAACATGGAGGAAGACAAAAACAAAAACGAAACAGTCGGAACGGTAAATAAAAATTTCACCATCTTCCCGTAGGGGAGCCCTGAGTAGTACATATGCGAAGCAGCCATGGGGTCGACTCAAGTCGACTGCGTTTAAGTTGTCTGCACACATCATGCTCCCCTCGTCTATGATCAGGCATTTCACGTTGTGGAAGGCCACGCGGAAGGTGTTCAACTCGCTGGTGCTGAGGCCTTCGTCCTTGTTGGGGCCGGTGGTCTTCAGAGAGAGCTTGAAAGCCGCGGGCACCGTGGTTACTCCCACTGCTACAGCCGCCTTTCCGGTGCTCACGCAGATGACGAATGCGTTGTAGGCGGTGTTCTTGCCGGTGTTGCTGTACCGTTTGTAGAGGTTCATGGTAAGCCGGAGGACGAACGTCTTGCCGCAACCGGCCGGTCTGATGAAGACCCGTAACGGAGGTGCTGACGGTGTCGTCTGCCGGTGGGTAATCTCGCCCAGTAGCTCAAGTTGTTCCGCGTTTGTCATCCTCATCAAGTTGTAGTATTCGTCCCGGTACATGATGTCCTGGCGCTTGCGCACGGCCGCGCACAGACTCGCGTGTTTGATCAGGCGCACCAAGTCTTGGCTCGGGATAAGGTCGGCGTCTTCGTGTTCCGAGTGGACGATCACGGCAGGAGGAGGTGCTGCTCCTTCTTCTTCTTGTTCTTCTTGTTGTGCCCTCTTCTCCGCAGCGCTGTCCGCGGCGCTGACACGGGCGTTGACGCTGGCGTTGCAGGTGACGTTACCGGTGGTGTTGCCCGTGGCGTTACCGGCGGCGTTGCCCGTGGCACTCATCGCGGCGTTGCGCGAGTACGTTCCCCTACGAGAAGATGACGACGGTGGTTCAACGCGAATCTATCTCGTGAGGGATTCTTTGGTTGGCCGATCCCTAGGGGCATCCTGCCACAATCAGCATCAGCGGTGCCTGGCCAGGCATGCGCAGTGGGGGTGTGGACGCCGCACAATGGCGCCCACACAACGGCGGAGGGAACAGGTGCCACCATAAGCTGCTTCGCATCTAAAACCCGATTCTCATGCCAATGGGTTTCACAAGAAGTTTCATTTGTGGTTCAGTTTATACGGTGACGCGGAAATTTTAGTTCCAATTACCGAGATTTTTTTACGGTATATGAAAACAAAACCAACCAACTTACAGGCTACTGTTCCGTTTAAGCGACAATTCCGTTTAAGCGATTTCCGTTTATCGAGATTCTACTGCAATTCTGTAACGTTTAAAACTTCACTGTGAACTAACTAATCACTACAAGTAAATGAATCTCGGCGTAATAATAGCGTCTTCGCGGCTAATTGTCACATAATTTATTTCTGTATTTTTTTTGATAACACGAGTTAGAGTTGTCTTCTGTAACCATACTCCCTCCGTAGATGACCATGCTTCAGTGTGAAACACGATGCGGAGAAGCCAGCTTACAAAAACCAAGCTTGCACCGGTCTTTTTAAAAGCAGGCTTCACCTCTTAACACAAGGGCATTGCTGGAACGACATTTTTAGGGGCAATTTAAATTGTCTGATATCATGCCATGTCCGATTCTCATGCCAATGGGTTTCACAAGAAGTTTCATTTGTGGTTCAGTTTATACGGTGACGCGGAAATTTTAGTTCCAATTACCGAGATTTTTTTACGGTATATGAAAACAAAACCAACCAACTTACAGGCTACTGTTCCGTTTAAGCGACAATTCCGTTTAAGCGATTTCCGTTTATCGAGATTCTACTGCAATTCTGTAACGTTTAAAACTTCACTGTGAACTAACTAATCACTACAAGTAAATGAATCTCGGCGTAATAATAGCGTCTTCGCGGCTAATTGTCACATAATTTATTTCTGTATTTTTTTTGATAACACGAGTTAGAGTTGTCTTCTGTAACCATACTCCCTCCGTACATGACCATGCTTCAGTGTGAAACACGATGCGGAGAAGCCAGCTTACAAAAACCAAGCTTGCACCGGTCTTCTTAAAAGCAGGCTTCACCTCTTAACACAAGGGCATTGCTGGAACGACATTTTTAGGGGCAATTTAAATTGTCTGATATCAAAATATGAATCACGGAGCGCGGCCACTTGAGGATCTGCTTTGGCCCCCGGGCAGTGCTAGGGAGCGAGACAAAGTGCTCGAGGCCCTGGGTACATACCTGCGGGCCTCGGGGCTGCACAGCGCACTCCACTACAACTCTGCCTAGCTGCCCAGATTGTGGTGGAGTGCTGCTGCTGATGCAGCTTCTGTACTTGTGTGTGTGCGTGCGTGACCCCTTTTACATGTGTGCTTTGTCCTTTGTAGATTCATGTGTTGTCTATATCTGTAGTGTTTCGCTGTACTGTTAATTTTCTCAATGTGTAGCTCCTTTTTTTTTCTTATTCCCTTTTTTTCCTTTTTTTCTCTTTTGTGTTTTATATTTACCCTTGTGTGTGTTATATACATTGTAATGTCAACCTTCTCCCCTATCCTCCTATTCCTATGTATTCTTTTCTCCCCCCCCCCCCCTACACCAGCAGGCGTTCCGGTGTCCGCCCCCTAGGCGAGACAATTTACGCCTGTTGGTGGATTTTCCTTTTCCAAAGAACAATAAATACATACATACATACATATGAAGGCCTTAGGCACTTTTTTTATTTTTGGGGAATTTTGTGAACCAGTGTCTGCACGACAGTGAATGCTGCAGAGAGAGTGCGAGACGATGCCAGCAGAGACTCGTCAGGGTCAGCTGTAGAACAGTTCCGATGTTAAAAATTGGACAAGATAACCACTGCGTCATCGATTGCCATTGGTTGAAATGAAGACTTCCTATGTCATATGGTCTGTTACCCATGGGAGCTCATTCTTGGGTGCCTTTAGGAGTTATGTTTTTCTTTAATAATTGAACATCCTGTTTTCGTCGAGCGTCTGCGCCGTACTGCCTCTCCCTTGTACAGGCATGCTTGGTGTTATAATTATGAACGCGTTCTGACCAGCAAACTTCTCTGTTTCCAGAAAAAAATAATGTTCTAAGTTCGATAGATGCACCCGACAAAAGGTCGACCTGCGTAAAATGAACGAATGGATTTTCTTCAATCCTACTATGAACAAAACCCGCAACATAAGAAGATTAGTCTCAAACTGTTGTTTTTGCTTCTCACTTTTTCTGCAACATCTCTCAAGCAGACACCTTCTCCTGCGCCTCTAATCGCTTAGTTGATAACAAGTTCAACGCTCCTAGAAAAAGAAAACAGCGTGCCAAGACGAGCACAGAGGACCGTATGATAAAAGGAACAGGAAACAAAAGAAAAGATTGAGAGGAAACTGGTGAACAGAAATTCGCAATTCGTATGGGTTCCCCATTTTCGTGTGCCGCGCTACTCGGTGTGCCAGAGAAATGCACCGTCGACGCAGCAGGTGGCCACTTTAGGACCATTTCTCTTCGCGCCCGAGACACGCTAAGCACTGAAGAGAAAATTAGAAACAGCGGCGGCGACAGTTTCCGGCTGCTGAGACGACCACGCGGCAAGCTGTACGGGAGAAGCAAGCCGGGAGGATGGGGGGGTCTGTGCGCTTATCGCAGAAAAGACGGACGCCATTTGCATTCGTAACAGGAACAAAGCGCCTCCCTGAACGGAAATGATCTCCTCCAAACCGAAAATAACAGCGCCGCGCAGAGGTACAACGGGCCAGCGAACGCACTTCACCTCTATGGGTATCTGATGGGCACTGCGTACGACCATCGCAAAAGAAGATCGCGTCAGCCACGAAGGGGGCCGGGTAAACGAGCTCGCAGCCCTGAAGGAAACTGCATGCAAAAGTAACCGGCGCGCCAGACTCTGCAGAGAGACCATTTCTTGCTCGAAAACTTAGGGGGCGTTGCACGAAAGGAACAGAGGAACGTGAAACGATAAGCCAGGTGAAAGCAATAAACGGCAAGTACGAATAAAACAGTAATTTCACCTGAATCAGGCGCGAAAAAACGTCGCATGTATGAATGATGATGACAAACTGTTGCGCGTTTGTCTAGGTAATTAGGTGTCGAACAAGTGGGAACACCTAGGCAGGAGCGGAACGAAGCGAGTGCATCGCGTTACCGGCAGCGCAGTTCGTACTCCGTGTTAAGGCAAGACGTGAATATCAGCGTTCTCCAACGTTTGATGCGTCTGGCAAGTTGACGAGCCATAGCCTGGGCCGACTCCGGACACAGCCCATGCACTCACTGACGTGGAACTTGCTGCAGTTAGGGGGGCGCTTTTGTCGACGTCATTAAATTATCCACAAAGTCACCATCTTGACCAGAACTTCTTGACCAGAACTTGACCGGAACCAGGCTGTCAAATTTTTTACGTGCTTCCGGTACTCACGTTTTCTGGCTAACAGCCGGGAACACGTGCCAACACCGTAATCCCACCAGGAAAGTCGTCCAGCCACGAGGCCACCTCGTAGAAAAATTCCAAAATCGAGACAACACAAGTTCCCAAAAGACAAATAGTACATCGGGCCGGCCGCTACCGTTCACGGTCCGCTCGTATACTCCCTCACCACTCTGCACTTGATATCGGTGCTGCACGCCGGTTTTCCCGCTCGGGCAGGCATTTATTTAGGATTTTATGGTAACGCAGGAAGGCTAAGTCGTCTTAGCGTGGCATAAGGGACCGGTCCATTTTTCATGTTGTGGATGGTGGAACAAAACGTTATTTAAATGAGTCATTATTACCTATATACCAAACAGTGTTTAGTATCAGTCCCGCACAGAGTAGCCACATCGCTCACAAAAGCGTGAGGGCTTTATTTTCCCATTTTTTTTGCTTTTCAGGAACAATAAACGTGATGATTGAGTATGTAGATTGTACCAAATGGTCCATCTTGTTACACTCACGCCCTTCCGACTGAGCAAAAAGTTAGCAACATTTTTTTTTAATTTTTCTTCTGTTCCTACGATTACCCGTGGAATAAATTGCCCAAAAAAAAGTTTTACTAGAGTTGTCCCCGAAGCACGCGGGAGGCTGGTATTACCCTTGCTCAGCCGGATATGCCGTCGGTCGCTCATCGGAAAATCTGTGGGTTCGGGTGGCCAGCACTTTCTCGATTCCGCCGGAGCCAAGAAGCGAGCCGAGTTTCCGTCCTCACGACACCTCTCCTTTCCCTGGCTTCGCGTTCCTCCATCACGTCGTTGCAGTTACCACACTTACTCTTTCAAGCCGCCTTTCCCTACAGGAGTGCGAGCGCTTGCCCGGCGCACAAACGACGACGACCCCTCAGGGCCATCTGGAGCCGGCGAACGTGATTCGCCTCCGAAGAGGTCGAGCGCCGCGCCGCGACCTTTGAACGACTGTCCCGTAATATAAAGGGCGCCGCAAGGACCGATGCTTACCGCGTCCCCAATTGGAAGGGGTGCAGGCTTTCCATTGCCACTGAGCTACCTTTGTGCTGACGCCTCATTTCCTGCATCTAACCTGTTTCCATCCCGCTTTATTTTTGTGACGTTGTTTGGTGTGGGCAACCAGATTTCTATTAGACGACTGCTCTATTAACACTTGTTTATTGCTCGAGTCTGGTTGCCAGAAAAATTGTTTCGCCCGTTTTAACGTTATAGGCAGTTGTTATTTCTCTCAACCTTGCGAAATGCCATTTCAATGTCAAGCTTTCACCCGGTATAAAAGCGTGCAGTAAAAACGATCACGTGAAAGTATCTCACGTGTAAAAGTGTCCACCAAAATGCAAAAACGAAGCCAGCAGAACCTATTGTGATTCTTTGGAATCGTGAACAAGAAGAAAACCCTGAATGAGGTGAAGGCGAGTGTAGAAGCATCGATTTCGTCGAGAATTCTTGATATTAAATCGCAGAAACCACCACATATCGCAAAAAACATAAAAAAAGACTACGCCATGCACATACAATAATAAATTGCCGCACAAGCGAAGCCATCTTTCCCCCAAACATGCAACCAGGGTGTGTCCAATGGAATACAGCCGGCGGCGCTAGCTTGACCGAGTGCACAGGTTGACGGTCGATCAAGGTGTAACAGATGACAGACTCATAATCTTCGTTCGAACGACGTGAGAAATGTACACACTCAACGAAGCTATTGTAGTACGATACGTTATTCGGGAAAAGTAGTGGTTACGTAAGTCTGGGGCTATCTTACCGATAGCTTAGTTTTCGGGCGGCCTTAACTACCACTTGTTTTTTGAAAGGAAGTAAGGGGCTGTAAAGATAATTAGAGCAAAAGGTAAATACTACACTCAAAACTCGACCTAACAAAACCCGATCTTACAAATTTTCCAATTTGACGACTAAATTCTGACTCCGCCCGCAGGTGCCTATACGGCTCAATGCTTTTATGAACTCGAAGTACCCCAATCAATTTAGGCTCATTCCAGATTTAAGGAAGTATTTTGGAGAAATTGACACATTTTAAAAAGAGGGATTCCGATTGTATTTCGTCAAAACGCCACGAAGATAATTGCGCCATGTCAAAAAAACTGGTTGATTTCTCTGTGATAGGAATCAATAAAACACGAAGTGAAATGTGCAGCGAAATCTGCAGCTGAGCATGATTTGAGGGTCGGTGGCTGTCTTGTAGGTGTGTTTGGCGAGCAACGTCCTGCTTGCACGTCGCGTTCGCAAAGGTGTACTGGCGTCATTTCGTGACGGATATGGCGTCAGTGAAATCTTGCTGTATCCCGGCATAAAGCACTTTCGTGTTAAAGTATGAAACCCGAAAACGAACAACCCGAAGTATAACGTACTCTTTATTACTAAAGGTTGCTTCCCCGCAAGGATCATCTGTGTGCAGAGGTGCACCCTTTACAGGCCGCTTGCTTCGTTGTACTGGCGTCACTTCCGTGGGTGATATGACGCAAGTGAAATCTTCGTGAATCCCGTAATAAAACACTTTCGTGTTTTAAAAAAACGAGGCTTCTAGTTTCGTTCTTACAGAGCTCTACGAGATAAACTCAGCAGTCCCGGAAGGACACGGACGACACGAAGAAAGGACACGGACGAGCGCTTTCCTTGTCCTTTCCTTTCCTTGTCCTTGTCCGTGTCCTTTCTTGTATCCGTCTTTCGCGCAGTTAAAATTTGAATATGAACCCCTTGCAGCTCGCCCAGCTGTCTCTAGTTATGGAATTGCGTCTAAGAACAAAAAAATGACCCCAGGACCACCCTGCACGAGAACTTGGAGGAAGCCCTATTTACGTGGTTAAATTAAGAATATGAGGGCCAAGAACTTTCCGGTAAGAGGGGAAGTTGTACAACAAAACGCGCTGTTTCGTGCGTCTGCTGGGGTGCGACGGCTTGAGGGCAAGCTCCGGCTCGCTTATTGTTTTGACCGCGGACTCCTAGCGCAGTGCTATTACGCCGCATTGCTAGGCCCCCGAAATTAAAATGTCATGCTAGCTACTGGGATGCGTCTGTCTTTAGATATCGGATTTATGGCCTCAACTGCTTGTAAAATGAGAGTCCAGATTTTACGAAGTTCTCGATTTAACGAAATATTTCGTAGTTCCTGGTGACTTCGTTCCATCGGGTTTTAAATGTATATGCTACGTTCGCTATCCCGGATGTTAAAATGACAAATTTACATTTGGCTCTATCCTCAGAATACTGCTACGTTTCTTAACTTCAGCTAAGATGGCACGATTCACGCAACCAGCGACCCTCCGCTTCCTACCTAGCTTGCTGCTCTCTCGCGTTACGAAGGACAGCCCGAGAACGGAATCCACAATCCGCAGGAACCAGCGTACGGATATGCGAGTCGTAAAGAACGGCATCATCGAACGGCAGAGTGCGGCGCGTCCAGAAAGGGGGTCATCCGCCCTGTAAGCGTGCTTGCCACCAATACTAGTGCAGGCCGTGAGGAATCCTTTATTAACCGCGCAGAACTGCCACGCCTTTTCAAATGCCCTGTACACTTTATATCGACGTAAGAAAGGCTTGGCAGAAAATGAGGTGTAGCATTAAGAAAGGGAGTCGGGAGTTGAATTAGTGAGCATTGGTTGCCTGCTTACAACTCGAGTGACGGCGTAGCGCCCGATAGCCGACGCGTTCGCACGGAAACGCGAGTAGGTGCCCGGTCCCGCTCACGGCAACAGAGGCAGAGCCGCCGAGAGCATTTTTTTTGCCCGGCTGATATCACTTTTCCCTTTCCGCTGCGATGGTGTGCAGGAGACGGCCGCCACCTCTTTTCGCGGTGTTTATACCCGCCGAGCCATGGTGCGCTCCCCCGGGGCTGTGCCGTAAATAAAGGAAGGACCGACTTCCATTCCATGCCGAGCTGATGGATGGCCCACCAGGGGCCTCGCGCTTTGTACGCATGCAGACTCGGAAGCCGAGGCGTTATCACGGCCGATTGGCTGGGGTGCTTTAGAGCGGTTGAGAAGAAAAATGCGCTAGATGGCGGAAGGGGAAAAAACCGTGACGAACGTACTTTGTGACGCGAAATGACAGCGATGCAGCTATGGTTACAATTGCAGCTTAGCGTGCCAAAGCGACCGTCGGCCTAGGCATGTCCCTAGGCCGACATATTTCGTTAGGTGAATGGAAACACAAGCTTCTAAGCACGAATTTTATAACTTGTCCTTGTCGGCTGTGCACGAGCAAGGCCGCGCGATGTGACACACCGAGCCACGCATTGGCTGAAAGAAGCGAGCAAGCGAGGGCACGTGGCATCGTCGAGTCGCGTGAACTGCGTTCCTCTCCATGCACTCGACCTCAACGGCTCTTACCCGCTTTATCGAAGGGGAAATGCTTTTTCCGGCGAAAAGAGGGCAGCCACTTCTGGATCATCTGCGTATGGTAATGCTAAAATGCTCTATATTTTCTTTAAAGCCCACCGCTTATACCATACCCGACCTCGCGCGGCCACAAAAATAAAACGAAAAAAATTCAGTGCCCTTCCACCGTGTGAAGGACAACCGGCCAAGCTGGGCGCACTTCAAGGAGTGCAGAAAGCAAAATATGTTTGTTTGTAATATTCGATGGAGCACACTTCCTATAGTTAACTATAGTTGAATAAAACTTGTAGGGACTCAATTTTTATTTAAGCCGACAAACATGGGGCTGCCCATTGCCTTCCTCGGTTGTAGGCGCCTTACTGTCTGTGCAACGCACCAACCAAAACCACTCGACCACGGAAGAAAGCAGTAGGTCGGATCGGGCCGTGGACGCCCATGTTGAAATCTTCCACCACCAGAATGGCCATGTGTTATTGGTGGTGGTGTTGTTTATTCATCCAAAAGGAAATGAGAAGGGAAGGATGCATTGTGTATATTATTATGCCCAATCAGAGGGTACACCTGCATATAGCGCAGCGTGATGGAGGAGAATGTAGGTGGTACAGAACAGGTGAGGTCTGTAGGGCCACCGCACGGGATGCAGGCGGGGCAGCTCACCTCGACGCCGAAGCACAGGACACCTAAGCCGCACAACGCAAAAAGCCCGCGTAAAGACGGTAATTTCTTTGACAAACATCTCAATCTCAGCAAACAAATAATAGGAAGCCGGTGAAGAGACTTTACACCATTGTTGCTTAAGGAGACCTATTGAGTGGTAATTCGGCGGTTACACATTTTCAGTACGACGGGTGACGACTCCAGGCGGCGCGGTTCCTTACACCGCTGAGTTTTAAAATTCAGCCCGATACCTTTAGTGTTTCTCTTTACATCGGCTAAGCGTTTGCAAGCTAGGACGGCCGCTTTCGGCGGTTCAGGAAAACAAATCTTGGATGTAACGTATTGTAAGCAGAGCGACCAATCAAAACAAGCACAAGCGGTTTTAATGTTCCTCTAGATAAATGATCTCAAGCAAAGCACGGAAACAATGGAGGGCGGGTGGGGGTGGACGTGTTTACCCGCGAGTATAACTCGAGTCCGGGCACGTGCGTGGGCATTCATAATATTTTCAGATCAATGTTTGCATAATCCTTTGAAGTTGTGGACGCATGCGCATTCACGCGTCCGGTTTAGCCTCGTTCTCCCACAGATCACGTCGTCGAGAACGAACGTTCCCTGTTTCTTTGTCCCGGAAAAGTATCAGGACCTTTCGTTTCGACACTGTCACGTTAAGCAACTCCCCCCCTTCCCCCGAACCCTTCCCTTTTAAAGTGGTTGAAATCTAGATTTGTTCGTCTTCACGTCTTATGCTACGCGGCAGTCCCTGCTGACAGCGGAGACGGAAGGAGGTGAACTTATAGCAGTAAAAGGGGAAAACGAGTGAAGTTCTGTCTTTCTGCTCGGAATGCATCTAATCGGTGAGGAAAACGTCCCTATATTATCTCGTTCCCCTGGATATCCAAGTTTCAGTAAAGCTGAAAAGCACGAGCACAGAGCGCGTAAGTAAATGTGCGCGCATGCTCGATTAACGTGCGCTCGGACATGGCAGCCACAATACGAAAAGGGAAAGGGAGGAAAGGCTCTTCTCTGAGAGATGTTTGCTCTACGAACAATGCAACTGCAGCGCAACTGTTTTACAGATAAATGTTACAGAGAGATAGGGCGCATTAAAATAGCAAAATGGATCGCTTTTTACAGTGCATGCATCATGCATAGAATTTGACTTGTTTAGCTATCCAGCTCTTATTCGAACTCAGCTCGGTGAAACGGAAATGAAGAGAAGATGTGAGAAATACACTAGGCGAAAGCCCCCGGGGCATTGTCGCTCACTGCGGTGCACTACTGTACCTTTATGCGAAGGCCGGCGCGTGAGTTCCCGGTGCCGTGGCTCAGCGGGGTCGCGGCGTGGTGTCACTGCCACGCCGGTGACAACACCTGCGTGCGAGCAGAGAGAAACCCCTCTTCATATTCAAAGTAGTTTAGCGATCCGGCAGTCACACCGCACGCATTGTTAAGAATGGACCGGCGTCTGGTGTGGATTTCTCGGATTACCGTAAAAGCTACCATGCAGACATAGCTTGTGGTAACGCAGCCTACTTCAATTAGTTCCGTGTCATCTTGCGGTTACCCAACGGCAACTAGAATTCTCAGTGAAGGGCCAAACTATGGTTCATGCCGTGCTTTCACCAAGCGTTCCGCTCAACTTGCGACAGATGCGGAGATCTGGAGCACCTGATCGGCAAGTGCGCACGGTTCACGCTCTCCTAGATGACATAACCTCCAACAGCTCTCTGTCGTTAGTATGAATGCCGGCTAAAGCTGGGGCGCAATTTTAAGAGTCACTGACGCCGTCATAAAAACCAGAAGACAAAGTTTCGCGAGTGCGGGAGCTTCCTTGTTCACAATACTTCCAGTCATTAAAACGCGTCACTATCGCACCCTCAGTAACGTTCGCAGTACCTCGCTTAGACCGGAGAAAGCCGCCGTTTATCCTATTCAGCGTGCGGAACATTGTTCAGCTGGTTAATTATTACACGATTCAGGCGTGTCAGTATGTTATGCTCCGTTGTCAGCAGTAGTTCGGTGCTGTGCAGTTTTACCTGGTGTCCAGTGTTTTTTGCGTGCTCGGCGATCACGATTGTTGTCGTGTTTTCTTTTAATACAGGGTGTTACACTGTTTAAAGTTACATGGAAGCACGTGTCCTACGATCCTCAGAACTCCTTCTGAAGCTGACGGGTTGGCGTACGGAAAGTGTAAGGCCGCGACCTTAAAATTTCCCTTTTGAGTACTAACATTGGCTCTCAATGCCCCAGCCCATACACATTCGAGCGCCCATCGGAGACACTCGGCAAGCGTCGGCCACACGCTTCCCAGGACTTGCGGCTCAACACAGTGACGTCCGTAGAGGCCAGGGGCAGCCACCCAGAACTACTGCATGAAGCACGACTCCGCGCCCATCCCCCTTCCGCTGAGCCCATGCCCCTGCCGTCTAAAACCAAACGCTTGCTTCGATACAATGTTTGTTCTCTACATCCATCTACATCCCCTCTCTCCATCTCCCAATTCAAAAAGCATGACCCAGTACTCAATAAGGCTCGACGCATAACAAGAGCCATGAACACCAAGTACACCGATACCGATTCGTACAGAGACCAACCAGCCCACGTGGTGTCTCTAACCCAGAACGACGCAAAAAAAGACCACCCTCACCATTCGCATTACATCAACGGACGCCGCCAAAGAAGCCTTTATTGCCGTAGCCATCACAACAGGAAGAGATGTCCAAGCAAATCTTACGGATGCACAGGGGACATGCCGCAATATCCGCCTCGGTGGCTTAGTGGCTAAGGCGTTGCACTGCTGATCAGGAGGTCGCGGGTTCTATTCCCGGCCGCGGCGGCCGCTTTTCTGATGAAGGAGAAAAGCAAACACGCCCGTGTGTACGAGATTTCGGCGCACGTTAAATATCCCCAGGCGGTCAGAATTAATCCGGAGTCCTTCAGTACGGCGCGCCTCGCAGCCTGCGTTGCGTCGGCGCGTTAAACTCCACAATCGAATCGGTATGCCCCAATTACCGACAAGGTAGCGTCAGCAAGTCGGTACTTCATGTGCCCAGATACCTCAGATACTGGTCAAATGGATACCCGGTCTGAAATCCCTCGCGGGTAATGAGGCGGCTCACATCGCTGCAGTAGCAAGCCCTGCCGCCATTAGGGCTGAGCTCACCATGTCACATTAAAAAGGCCCATCTCTCTCCCGTTGCTGCCCGCGTGCTTATGCACCGGAAGATTATTCAGAGATACAAACATCGGTTGCGGCTCCTAAAGCAGAACCGGTTGTCATTTATGCTAACATTCTCCGTCACCATCATCGAGACAAGCGGAAATTCCCGACTCACCATCACCGTAAACCAAAAAGGAAGCCACCACCCATCGAAGACCGCAAGGGAATTCGCACCCACGTAGCACCCTCCTCATGTGAGTTACCCCACTGTATACCCGTTGTAGGAACCGATGGTGCCAATCTACACTTGGACATGTGCTTGTGTTTACGTGCTAGCTTGTAAGCAGCGCGACCGGCGTATCTTGATCAAATTCAAATTCATCCAAATTCAAATTTATTCATTTATGCATTTACATGTCACGTTGCGAGGAGTGGGGTCAAAAAGCCAGCACAGGCGCTGGCTTGACGAGGACCCTACCACGTGAACACACGTCGACGGCAGCGCAGCTTTGCTGGCCTCTAATTACAAAGCGAGTGTCATATGATAAAAAATGAACAGAAACGATTCGAACCTCAGTCGACCAACCAAGTGTGAAAAGAGAGAGAAAAAAAAAACACACGATCAAAAATGAAAGAAGAAAAAGAAAGAAAAAAGTGAGCAGAAAAATTTCTAAATGGTACGTATACAATCCACAGCTCATACGAAACAAATATGCACCTTATTTACTCGCGCACGCCAGGAAGGCGTTGCGCGATTACTCCTGCGCAGAACTGTGCGTGGCGGCCCAGACAATTGTTTATAACGGGCGTGCGCGCCTGCCCGCGGACTCTTTTCTTCCAGAGACCGCTTCTGATGACTGCACTGGACACCACAACCGCGGAACACCAGCCACGGAAGGGACACTGCCACGCTTGGGCTTTCTTTCTGCAAGCACCACCGAGTATTACGAGGTCATCTGTAACACCGGTCTACCGCCGCACCGGCTGAGTCGTGGGAGCCGCTGAGGATGGGGCCCGTCTTCAAGCACGGTTCCTGACTGGAGCACCGGCCGTGAACGCGCCCCCGCCGACACCCGGACTTCGAAAATCGTCCCAGGCACGGGTCTTGTGAGCGGCGAATAAACCGCTGTGTTGTTTAATCACTGTTTCAGCGTACGCTTATTGCCGGTAACAGCAAGACCGAACTGCTTCACCGTCTACTCGTAATTTCCGTCCTACGCCCGGTACACCGTTCCACAATATATGGAAGTGCGAGCAGACCACAGATCTTGCCCAATACCCTTCCCGTCGTACAAGCAGTGGACAGAGCGCGTGACGATCCCGCACCTTGGAATTCCGCGTGAAAGTGTTACGAGGGCCTGGACTGGTAGCCGAGTCCAAGGTACCTAGGACTAGAAGGCGTAGAAATACAAGATAATAGCGCCCTTTTTTCTAGTTTAAAAGATAGTTTAAAACATGCGGGGCACATTTTCGGAGACCATAGACTAGTTGAAGTATCAATATAAGGCGACTTTATTCTTGAACCTTGCCTTGTTCCTCTATTGATGTTTCATTTCACAATTTTTAACACGTTTTGGATTGACTTTGTGACGTACATCATTTTGTCCATGCCCACCTCGCAACGAAGTGTGATTAGTAGTATGCAGTGCTGCTCAAAATTGCCCTAGCGCGCCCTTTTTTTGGTGGTGAGAAAATTTTATGTCACTTCGACAATGGGCTCAACAGCAACATCGTTAGCAGACATTTGTACACATTAAGAGCAAATTTAAAGAGTACTAACGTACCGTGACGAATCCCCATGGCACGCAGGAATCTTGTTTTCTCCCAACTTCATGGAGTATTGTGTTTTCGCGCTATAATATTACTAAAGCCATGAAGTTAAGCTGAAAGGTGAGCAATTCGGTTGAAATAGAAAAGGCACCTGCGTGAAGGGAAGCCCGCGCCGCTATGTCCATATGCCACGCTACAGAAAGGAATGGCTTCTCTCCTTCTTGCTAACGGTCATTAGTTTCTGTATGGGTTGGGAGCTCAATGCCTAAAAGGGGCTGTGTGCTCCGCTATGTGCTTCGGTTCTATCCAATCCCCCTCAAATACGAAAGACCGCGCAGTTCAAAACACCGCCCCTTTGCCCCCGCCGCATTCAATCAGACGCTCAGCGCTGTATACACGCTGCGCAGACGATTGATGTGAAGCGGGAAACGGCGTTACGCATGAGCTCGCACGTCCACCGAGCGCAATCTTCGAATCGGGGCTGCGTGTCGCTACCGAAAGTTTACAATGCGCGTACGAAGAAATGGAAATATGAAAAGACATCATTGGGGATGAGCCAGGATGGTGAGGGTGCCGCAGGCCAGAGTAACACGCGAAAATATCCGAAAACAAAATAAGAGAAGGCTTTAGAGAAAACGCGATCGTATCTGGGATCGCCGTAAAGGGATCTTGCACACTGCTTCTTTCGCCTTCTCCGAGAAGCACGCCGGGAACAAATGTTGTTGTCTCATATTGGGCGCGAGGAGTATGGTAAAGAAAAGGAAAAAATAAAATAAAACCGAAGAACAAATTTACGCAGGCTATCGGGTTGGCTAGTGCTACAAGTCGTAGCGAGAAGTGGCCTTAACCGATACATAAAGCAAATGAATGCATGAATGAATGAATTAATGAATGAATGCATGAATGAATGAATGAATGAATTAATGCCTTTATTCCGGAAGCGAAGGCAAACACCGCTGCTGGGAGCAAGGGCTATGAGGGCAAGATACCTGTAGCAGGTAAAGGTAACAATACGGGTTGTTTGTCTTAACCGAACTCAGTCTTAAGCCAAACACCTCGCACCATACTTCTCCACCCTGCGAAGCTGCAAATCTCAAACAACAAACCTCTGCCAAATTACCGAGGAGCTGAGTATGAGGTGTTTCTTGTTAAATTATTGTCGCGTTATTGGTAAAAGTGGTCAACTGCGGAGAGCGCGCTCGTAATGACGGTCGGCTCCGGTGTATAGCGTGACCACCGAGCTGCTTGCGAGCGAAAGTTTCCTTCATTTGCACGACGAGGAGCCGGAGGCTAAATGTGAACTGTTTAATTTATGGCCAAGTGAAGAGTTTAACG
This sequence comes from Haemaphysalis longicornis, assembly GCF_048455015.1. Classification (NCBI taxonomy): domain Eukaryota; kingdom Metazoa; phylum Arthropoda; class Arachnida; order Ixodida; family Ixodidae; genus Haemaphysalis; species Haemaphysalis longicornis. Next base: position 6,239,916 of record NW_027526422.1, on the reverse strand, counting down.
GGGCTACAGCAAACAAAGTTCCGATGAAATCTCCCGATCTGGTGTCTCGGTAGCCAGTGGTACACTTGTTGTCGGTCCACCCTATCGCTGAAAATGTGGAAATGGTAAATCCCTAGCACTTTGTTTATTTAGTTTTCTTCGCAGCAAGCCACATGTGGTGATTATCGGGTTAACTGCGCTGGGAAGACTGCGCAAACAGGACGAGAGACTACGGGACACATCGCCAGAGACCTTGTGCGTCTTTTCGAATTAAAAGCAGGTCTGTATTTAGTGAAGAAAATGGCCCGCCGACGTTGAAAGCCGCGGATATTTACAGAAGATGCCTCATTACCCGTTCATCAGCTTGCCGCAAAACAACGAAAACGTTCGATTCACTATCGATTTTGCTCTGCACCCATTCGTTGGGGCCGTGCCGGGCTGCCCATTGATTTCCAGCGTGACATACATTACCTCCCAGTCTCGCTTGTCTAGGCGAAATTCACACAAAAGCCGATTTGCAGCCAGGGGGAAATAAACATTCGAAATGGTGGAGACACCCTTGAAAGGTGGGTATATAAGATTGCCTTAACTCCAGTTGCTTCCCGCCTAGGCTAGGGTGAGGTGGAGGCAGTGTTTTTTCTGCGCAGTGTCAGGTTGTAGGCGGCCGACGAGGTAGTGCGGCCGAGCCCACGTTTATTTCGGTTGGGCTGGCTGGGCCACGGCAAAGACGAGGAGCGTAGAATAGGGTGCCGTCCCAGATGGCTGCCAAGGGTCCTCTCAGCACAAGCCGGTTGATAATGTTGACGATGGTGACGCTGATGAAGGTGACGATGATGGCGCTACAAGGTCGTCTTGGGGGTAATGGATTTGTAGGCGGCTGATGTGACGGTGCGGCAGGGCGTATATATATTCAGAGTTGCGTGGGGACAACAACATGGGCCCGAGAATGGGAGAGCGCCCGTAGAGCGCGGCCGAGCAGCCTGGAGGCAATCGTGTTCTGTCGGCGTCATCATCTGCATTACTGATGATGATGGGGCCATCGTTGTCCTGGCATCATTGCTGCACGGCAAAGCTGTCGCTGTAAGCGGGCTGATACGAGGCAGCAGGGCAGGGACATCCGTGGAGCAAGGCTCACTGGCTGGCACGAATGGCTTCGGGAACTGACCGGACCGCGCCAGGAGAAAGGCCATAAGCTTGTCGTAAGGGCGGGCTCCAGATTCCGGCAAGATGGAGGCCAGGCTGTAGGGAAGCAGCTCGTGGATCAGAAAGTAACGGTCCTGCGGCCTCGTAACACCGTAGAGGTCAAAAAAGCACTCCACCTGGCAAAGCCACGACTTTGGGTTCTCAGGGTAGAACGGGGGGCGAGATGGCAAGGCCGTCGTACTGAGCGATAGTGTCAACGTGCCGGGAGACGAGTCTTTGGTTGCAGAGAGCGTGGAAGGAGTCGAGTTGGAGGTGGGATGGTCAGCGAAGCCGGGGGGTGATGTTACGTGGCCCCGTGCTCCGGCCACAGACTCGTCACAAGGACACAGGCGACACTGCGAGCCGTTGGACGCACTTCCCGTTCCAACGCATGGCGTGTCGTGCGAGGAGGCAACGACGTGGAGCGATGCCGAGTCATTACGGCAAGCAGGGCTCGTACCGACGCGTGCCATCACAAGGACCTCGAGATCGTCGTAGGGTTGCTCACTGTATTCTATGATGTCGATGCGCAGGTCATGCGGAAGCAAGGCTGTGGCAATGTGGTACCGCTCAGCCTACGAGTCGATGCGCCGTAGCTGGAAGTTTGCCGCCATTTCGCGGAACCAGGCTCCGGGATGGCGGGGCTCGAAGGCCGGGTAGGGGGGAAGATTGAAGGTGAAACGGGGCTCCATGCTGCCGACGTCCGGGTCACCAATTATGTAGGCGGCCGATGTGACGGTGCGGCAGGGCCTACATTTATTCAGAGTTGCGTGGGGACGACAACACGGGCCTGAGAATCCGAGAGTGCCCGTAGAGTGCGGCCGAGCAGCGCGGAGGCCATCGCGTTCTGTCTGCGTCATCATCTACATTACTGATGATGATGGTGTGCGGGCGCTGACGATGATGCCGCTACAGATTTATTGACTCTCCCAATGGGATGTTTGGCGCTCGGATTCTTAACTCCGGCGCGACGTGCCTTGAAACCGATCTGTAGATAAAGCGCTTAACATGCCAAGGTTTCATTTAAATTTGACCTAGTCTCTGCGTTTCATTCTCACCGGTGACTAGTTAATGATAATCACTAAATTTTACTGCTTTCACCATGTTTAGTTGTATGATGATATGTTTAACCTGCTCCAGAGCTTGCGCATTTGTGCTGTCGAACTAGCCGTATTTTTGCTGTCTTCTAAATTTTGTTTAGTGTGTTTAGTCATGACTAGAACTCGGTGACTCGTGACTCGGCGAAAGAAATGGACGCCCTTTGAAGTGGCTCCCCTTCATTTGTACTTAGTGCTGCTGTGTTTTAATGTGTCCCAAGGTACCTTTTTGTTAGCCAGACTTTTATAACGTCGTACAGGGTAGGCTCGATGTAGTTCTCTAAAATTTGCACTCATTTCCAGACTGAAAGACGTCAGTGAGAGGACTAATTCATGCGGGGCGCCTCTAACTGGGTATTGTGGGGGTGCAAGACCGTGGTTGAGCGGGTTTTGCAGTTGTTCACTCTCTTAAAAACTGGATATAACCGTGTCTTCAATGGAGTGCCCCGATCGTTCAATCAACGGGGACTTTAAAAACTACCACCATTTGTTTATTTTCCTTTAGCCTTTCTCCCCAACCCTCTCTTGCATCGTGACCGGTAGTCCTCGTTTTGTAGTGAAGGTTCTTTACTACTATGCTCTTCGTCTTTATTGTATCTTACTGTAAATCACTTAGCGCAAGAATTACCTCGGGCAGAAAACGCGGACAGGAAGTTTTCTTCTAACGGCCAACAATGGGTTGAATCCACGATTTTCTTGTAATTATTCTGTGAAAGGACAACGGGCGAGATCGCAGGGCGAGCAGACAGCCACTTCTTCCCTTGGCCCACTTGGCAGCCTGCTGGAAAGTTTTCGAAGTGATTTCTCTCAATCTTTCCTAAATGAACTGGGATCCGCGCGAAGCAAGACAGAACGGGGATCCGGAACATCTTTCACCCACCCATCTTGCCGCCCGCTTTGGGTGCCGCATTTCTGGCGTCTTTATTGCTATCCTCTGGTACTCCTTTTTGTCCTCAGCAAGCCCACGAAACAAGCAAGCTTGCACTTTGGCATCTTTCCAGGGCACTCCGAACGACAAGCGAGGAAAGGGGCCCTTTTAATGTAATTTGGCCCTGTAAGCGCTTCTTCCCAAGGGTTCCCGTGAGAGCGATTTGTTATCGCCCCGAGCAAATATATTCTCTAAGCGCCTGAAGCGTCGGCCCCGGACCCCCTATTGTAGCCTTCCGCGCTTTAGGCTTTCCAAACGGCTCTAATCCCAGCTTTATTTTACACCCGTAAACTCTATGCTCATTTTTTTATTTAGCATAGAAACAGCTAGTGGCCCGGGAATCGTTGCTCGATCACCCGGATTGTGCTTTGGCGCCTCTCATGCAATGTGCGAAATGAAGCTGCAGACCATACTGAAAAATGCTAGAAAATCTTCAGGCTCGGTGTGAAAGGTCTCAAAAAAAAAGAGAAAAAGGAACGCGCTAAGGAGGAACAAGCAGAAGTCCGTTTTAGTTACTCCTAACATAGTGCGTTGACACCTAGATGACATTGTTTCAGCTCAGTTACTTCAAGGACGGGATCAGCACCCTTCCGTCTGGTCACTGTCGTTGTCTTCGCTGCGCTAAGCCCCTATTTATAATAATTAACCGACTCGCTAAAGAAGGCGCCATCTTTTAAGGGAAATCACGCTTCGCGGGCTTGCTCGCAATTTTTGTTTCGTTTTTTACCTGCATTAAACGGACCCTGCAACACTTTTTTCAACCTTTTTTGATATCTTCAATGCTTGCAGAACGTAGTCACCCGACACACCCAGAACTTGGATTAGGAGGTCGTAAAGTATCTCAGCCAAAAATTATTGCTCTATTCCCATCAGATAGCTTGAAAACTCGCTCAAAAGATTTTTCTCTTTTTCCCGGTATTGACGTTCTTTGACGGCTCGAATTACGTCACTAAGGCCATGTAGCGGCTGTTGGCCAGTTTTCCTTCAGTTGCAGCAATGAACGCTTTTCGATAGCAACTAAAAAAAGCCACAAAAACAAAGCAAAAATGGAAGGCGTATCTGGAGTGACGAGCAAATCACACAGTGCCGCGCAGAGCTGGAGATAACTATAGCTTTCGCAGTGGTTACAGGCGCAGAACAAATAGTGAAAGCGCTTATCGAAAGTGTTGCAGGGTCCCTTTAAGGTTGCGCCACGTTTATTCTGATCTACGCCAGCGGCATCGAAGCTCCAATTTAAAAGGGGCCCTACATAAGTACGAGAACAAGTGCGCTCGCGGAAAATACTGCCTTCATTCGTAGAACGACCTAAGTTTCCGCTCCTCCTGCGTCGCTACATTTCACCCTCTTCGTAATTCCCGCTAACTGTTGGTGACTGCCGTCTGCTGAGGCCAGTTACGAATTTCTAATCAAGAAACATTGTGTGCCCCATTGAATGGCACCAAAACCCTGCGCGCCATCAGATATATACAAACCCTGAAATATTCCTAATGTCCAATTGAACGCTGCTTCGAGCTTTGCAGTGTCAGTAATGTTTTTGTTTTTCGTTTTGCTGCGGGGTATCTATCTCGTTTCTCTTCGGCGCCGTTTTCCAACACCGCTTTTTATTTACCTTCGTAAAAACCACTCACGCGTGAATTCCTAATTAAAAGGGCACTGTGTCCTTTGTTTATGTACGTGTCCCTTCAGTTTAAACTCCCGAAAACATCCTGTGTGCTAAACAATGTTGTCATGTAAAGACCATGACACGAATGGTATACTAATTGGGAAAATTTCCTATATTATACCTGGTGTTCAGGCGTCGCGCTATTTGTTTTTCGCTGCAAAAGAAACCACCGCACCGCAAAAAGCGCCAATGCAGACTTAGTCCATACCGTTGGTTTATACCTCCTAAAAGCACAGGGTATGCATCAGAGCATTGTTCTCAGGACCCACCCGTCTTACGAACAGGCGGCCGCTTCTCCATGCGGAAAAAAGACTCCAAGTGGGAAGATGATCACTCTTTGGTGTCGGTTCATCTTAGGTATTCGCAGTCGTTTTCAATGGACGCCGCTTTCGCCCTGAAAAAAAGGCAACAACGGGTCCGAAAAGAAGGCGGAAAGGGATGGTTCCAGACTCGGCGGCAGGTGCATTTCAGCGTTCGTCCATCCGTACGCGCCCCTCTGCTTCCTATGGGGAGCCTATTTGCGCGCCCACGTCACTTGTAGCTTGTTGCGCTGAGCCAGCCGCGGCGACGATCTTAGGAGTGCACCGTAACTGTGGGCTGGAAGTTCTGTATCCCAAAATAGTGGCGCACACCTGCTAGCTGCGCATCTTCTTTCGAAGCCTATGGGTGGAAATGGATTCTTGCGCGCAACCACGGCTGCTATTTAGGAGTTCCCGTGCTGCAGCCACTCGCAGTTAGCGTTTAAGCCATTCACGGAGGCCCGAAAACAACGAGTGCTTTTGTCCGAGGAAGCGAAATAAGTGCAGGGGACCACTGGAAGTGGCAGCCGATGAGCGTAGACTTACGTGACCAGCAATCTTCACTGTTCGTGTGGGGAGGTAAAAATTAGTGCTCAAGGAAGCTTCGAGGAGTTAATTAAGTTGGAGAAGTTGGAGACTGGAGGATAGGTAGGGGTTTGTTTGCACTACTGTAACTATCGCGGAACAAGTTATGTGGTGTTCGACTGCTCAATAGTTCACATAAGCGCGCGAAGCTTTATATCAGCAGGTGCGCAAGACATCTATCAGTCACAGTTTCAATACAAATAATAGTAAACCATCGCTCGTCCACAAAGTCCCCCTGAAACGGCCACATGTGTACTAGAGTAAAATTTTAGTGCTTCCAAGTTCCATTACATTCATTAAAGGAGCACTGACACCAATATTGCGGCGTTAATATTATTGCACAGTTCGCTTCCTTCACTCAACAGAATACCCTGGCTGAAATATGAACGGCCTGCGACGCGAAGAACATAGTTCAATTGGATCTCATTTATCGCGCCGACGGAGCAGTGCGCGGAGCGGCACTCAGCAAATGGACATCAGCGTGACGTCACCCCGTGAAGCCAAAAGAAGTGACGCGCCAGCGCTCGTCAAAAACTCGTGACGTCACTTCACGCGCGCAGCCCCACGAGCGGCGAGCGGCCGCAACACCCTCTCAAGCGGGCGCCGGTGACGTCCGCACAAAGCGGTGAGGTCGGGTCGGGATTCTGTCATATGCGCCGTTCGGGATGAAAGCGCAGGAATTTGAAACAAACGATTTTCAGGCCGTTCAATGTAATTAACTATCGCGCGCTGAAGTATTTGAGGTGCTGTTTAAGGTTCGCCAGACCATTGAGCATCGATAAAAGCAATAAAAGTGTAACATAAAATTTTCGTGTCAGTGCTCCTTTATGAGAGAAGCATGCCAAACCCTGACCCACAATCAACCGTATTTTGTTTCTTGTACAAGCACGGATTGCGCGCCAGTCAATCGTGTTTTGGGTGTAATACTGGTCTGGCTTCGCTGTCCAACCATGCTCACACCGGTCATTGGGCGCAATTTGTATTGCGAAGCAAGCCGCTGAGGAAGGAGACTTAGCAGAACATTGGGATCTTCTTTGGCAAGTACGTCAATGATTCCGGGGCCCAAGCCACCCTGGCTACAAAACATGTGCTAGGCCACTCTTGATAGAGCATGATCTCGTGTTATAGAAGTTTTTCAACCCACCTGTAGCCTGCGGTTTCATTTGGTTTCGTATGAGCAGAGGTGTTGAGCCCTATCCGTAGTTTGCAGAACTGAACACATAACATAGTTTTGAGCCCTACTAGACCATTACTCGGTAAAATATCGATTTACGTATATCTCAGAATACGGAAAAGAAAGAGTTGCAGCTAATAAAGGTAGCACAGGGCGCCGACACAGTATTGAAAATACAGAACATTTTTTTAAACCTCTTTATTTAAAGAACACGCGCTTGGTAGGATCGAGTACATGTGTTGTTTGTTCATGTTAGGGTTCTTTTAGTGTGTGCGCGCGTGCGCGTGCAAAACTCCCTTCGTTTTCTTCGCCTACAATTTTTATGAGTTTGCTTTATAAGAAAGCCCTCAGTTTCACAGTTTACCGTAATTATTTATTTATTTATTTATTTATTTATTTAGTACATACTGCAGGCCCAGTTTGGGCCCAAGCAGGAGGGGCAATACAGCACATACAATACACGCAAATACACAGCACAAAAATGTAGTCACACATTATGGCAAACAAAATATCAAACATAGAAACAACAACAAAAAAAAAACAATTCACTACACAAATCAAGCAACCGCTAGTTAAAGAAAAAGAACTATACATGGAAACAAGAATACGTAAAAAACCGTTCACTGCATTAATATTATTCACTAATTAATATTATTCACTACATTAATATTGTTCACTAATTAATTATTAATAAGAAGGGCCTGATTTGTTAACTTTTTGTCGTTATCGCCTACGGCGAACAGCAATAAAATGTTTTCTTTTTAAGAACCAGACAGGGACACAATTTTATACGTAAAAATGCGTGAAAATTTATACGTTTTGATCCACAAAGAGAAAAGCGAACGGCTAAAGCCAACCCCTGGATTACGCGAAGTGTCATTCACCTAAAACGAAACGGCGGCTACGTCGCGCCCGCCAGAAAATATCAAGAAATTCGTCTGTTATTGCTCACATTATAGTGCTCAGGTACGAAGGGAAGTAAAGCAAGCTAAAAGTAATTTTTAACTAATATATTGTCGAAATACATAACCAACTCTCCCCAGAAATTTTGGCGGTACCTGTCTAGTTCTCAGTCTAAAATAACTGGGCTTTCTATAGGGACCGGGCGGCCGTTGTATGGCACCACCGTCGTTTCAGCGAACAGCGCCGCCCGTGGCTAACCGCTCGTCAGTGGAATGCCGGTGGCGGTCAGCGCAGCGTAGTTGTGCATGGCTTTCTGTCGTTTTTCTGCGGTGCGGCTCGCAAAGCGAACGTAACCCCACGTGCATTTTTCAGATCGGTAAATCTTGAGTGTGGATGTGACGTTTACGAGGCATGCCATGTGTGTTACTTACGCCCATACTCAGTATTTACAAATAGCAGACGACGCTCAATGCTCCAAGCTGGAAGTCAAGCTGGAAGTGAAAGTTCGTTGCTTCATGCAATTTTTTCATGCCTGCATGCAGTTTCGCGAATCGAGGAGTATATTGCCGCTAAATACTCCCTCAAAGCCGGTGTGTGCAACCGATCTAGGAATGCTGCGGCGCTGGCCTGTGGCGGTTGATGACGAAACGGCGCCGACGTCGTGCACAAGCGAAAGACAAAGTTGGAGGGTGTCTTCGAAGATTTACCTCAAAACAGAAATTGTGATGAACGACGCTTCCGTATCTTCATTACCTACGGCTGAAACGTGTTTAATTTCACAGAAATACTGTTACTACAGTCATCGGGAATTCTTGATAGAATAAATACCGCATGATAGTAGAATGTTATTGCTTGTCGTGGAGAAGCATTGCTTTACAAGAATTGCAATGGTTGCTGGCTGGTTGGTAAATGGTTTTTCAAAAACCAATTCCTGCGTGGCTGAAGGACGCAATTAACAGGAGGGTGCCCGAAACCTGTACTCAGCTTCACAACTGAATGCTGCGTCGGTTTACAAGCTGCCACCTACGCTTGAAAAATCATGCACACCTCCGTCTAACGACGATGATGGTTTATCGAAAAGCTCTATCGTATGGGTTTCCTTGGTTGCCTTCTGGATTTAAACTTTGACTAGTTAAGCGTCGAATTTGACGAGCACGCTGTTTGGTCTTTTGATCGCAGCGTCTTTGACTTTGACCATTTTCCATTCGATTTCGCGCTAAGAAAGCTTTGTTTTCAACCATCATAATCATTAGACGGAGGGCTAGATGATTTTGCTGTTTAATTTTGAACTTCCATGCCCCCTCTCCAAATCTAAACTTTTTCCAGCGTGTCGGAAATGTGTCTGTGGTGGAGGACTCAGGCTCATGCACCCATATTTGAGGCAACTAATCGCGCGTTTTTGGTGTCTTCACCAGGCATTACACAATTTTTTAGGTACTCTGTAAAGAATACTTAAGCATTAAAAAACACCGGCTGACGTTAACACTGCCCCATTTTTTAACTATCGGTGCCAGCCTTTTTTCTACGCAGGTGGTAAAACGGGAAGGGGAGGAAGGATGGTTTGTAGCTTGGGCTGTTGAGTTGGTGAATAACTTTCGCTCTTGATAAAATGACCACCACAAACGTGGGATTTCCACTTCGGCTTTCAGGCTCCCATGCTGTCACAGTGTCGCTCACCAAAACCGAAGGTACAAAGCTCATGGTTACAGAAAGTGTAAACTACCGCAACATTTCTACGGCTACACGGTAATCCATCTCGTATGCAGTTGCCTTGCTATTTAAAGCACACGTATCGAGGTATCCCAGGGCTAAGGCTGGCGTGGAAACCGTAGTAATGGAAACCAGTGAAGATAATTTAAACTGGTAGAAATGAATTCTAATATTGCTAATAGTTTTATTCCTACTCAGATCGCACGGAGCCAGGCGCACAGCGCTGCAAAAAGCGCTCGTGTTAATGTAGCCCTTTCCCAACCTTACAAGCATCCAATAAGTTTGCGTAGCCGTGAGTGCATTTAAGAAGAAAATAATACTAATAATAGTAGTTTTATTCGTACTCAGAACTGGTGGAGCCAAGCGCAGATCGCTGCAAAAAGCGCTCATGCCATTGCAGCCGATACCCAACTTTAGACGCGTCCGACAAGTTTACGTAGTCATTACTGCATCTAAGAACCCAACACATCTGTTTATACTTCGTTCCATCTCACATGTCTGCTCACAACGCCACCAAAACATTCAAAGCACCGAAGCAAACACGACAAAAACAACGGGAGACTGTGTAGTCCAATGCACCGGCTCATTCCACTGACGAGGGGAGCGCCGAGTGGTGGCGCCACCCGTCCAGCTGCCCGGTCCCTATAAACGGAACATCCTATTGGCGGTGAGATGTTTGAGTGGCGCCCTCTGGCTCTGACGTCAGCTTAGGGACTCGCGCCGCTGTCGTCTGCTACAGCCCGCTTGTGAGGAGCAGCAGCACCTGTGCTCCGAATCGCCGGCTTTGATGTGTTAGTGCATTAAAAAGAGTATTTCCTGTAATGCACTTATTTTTGCCAGTTTCTGCCAACTCTGAATAATTTCAAGCTGTGTCCCGCACAAGTTCGTGACAGACGAGGTGAGAGAGAACAACTTTCTTCAGAGCATCGGTGAGACGATCGTCTTTAACTCGTACTTTCCAGCTTATTTGCGAGGTTCAGTGCTCAGAGCTTCTCGATAAGTGTTCAAAATTTGTAGTCTTCCATAAACTATGTTTGAGATGCTCTTATGAAGACTCAACGGTCTATTGCTACGCACTAAGCAGCGGTCCCCTACACGCCGATCGCACAGCAAGAAATAAAGCGGCTGTATTTCTTTTGGCATGTATCAGATGAATGCTTTTTTTTCTGTGCCCAACGCTTCTATATTTCTGCACCGCCACAAACGTCTTATTAGGAAGTTTGGGGAGATTTTGAAGGCTCACAAAGTTTGTGTGAATATTTTCTTCACGACTTACGCATACATACCATTCTTCACAAATTGGCTTTCGAGGTCTGCGTGGAAGAAGGTGCATATCCGTAGCGTTTATTGACATACAAATACAATGAGGAAGTTTAATTGTGCTACGCAACCGCGGCACGCCGCAGACCACGTTGTCCAGAGTACTCGAAGGCGGCTTTTATACCCCGAATTTCTATTCTAATCTTCCACGCGTAACGAACAAATCCTGGCCTACTCTGAATGGCGTGCTATTTATTGAAGAAAATTACTCTTAGTCTCTTGTCCTGGACTCGACCACTAACCAACTAGATTTCACTGTTAAAAAAGTTTTCTCCTCCTCCTCCTCCTCTTCCTCCTCCTCCTCCTCGTCATCTTCCTCATCGTCCTCCTCCCCCTCCTCCTCATGGGTGCAGTTTTACTATACGCATATCTGTATATTGAAAACATATGGCGCTAGGAAATGTACAGAAATATCCCTGGGACGCGATTGCGGTTCTACGCCACCGCGATCGCGCCCCAGGCAACGTTGTCCAGAGTACTCGAAGGTGGCTTTTGTTATCCGAACTTGTATTGCAACCATCGTTATCATAACGAACTGACTTTCAACCCCAACAATTATGACATGATTACGGTGGTAAAGGCTTTATACAATCGCTATCGAACGTAACATATATTATACGTGCATATTTTACAAGAATCGAACCCGATTAATATTTCCAAGCAGCTCTTAATTGTTTTTCACCCCATCCAGGCGTAAAGAACAAATCCTGGTCTACTTGGGTAGGCGTATCTATGAATTGAAGAAAATTTCTCTTACTCTCTTGTCCTGGAGTGAAGACCCGGCCCACTAATCAGCTCGACTTTACTATTAAATAAAGTTTTCTCCTCCTCCTCCTCTTGACGCATATCTGACTACTGGGGCGATATTTCTGCGAGCAATGAAACTTAAATATCACTCCAGGTGTGAACAAACATAGTGTTACTGTATTTTTACAGTAGTGAAGTAGTTCTGCTCAATAAGCCTCCATACTGATTAGAAGCCTGGTATAAATTGAGCACGCGACTATACACTCAGTAGGTTATTTGGAACTGAACCTACCGTTTTTGCATCCCATAATGCGTCTCGGCATACTTTGATGCAGTGACAACATAAAGTGATGTGATACAATACTTTCGAGCTTTCGGTAAGGTTGTGAAAACTGTTTTACTTTACATACGATTAAATGCCTCTGCCAAAGCCGAGAGCCCTGGAGGGCTGGAATTTGTTCTGGTCTTGCATTTTAGCTGTTGTCGATTATTAGCAGCTAGCTGTTGCCTTTGTTCCAAAGATTGCTGAACACAGAAGCTGACGCCTAGCTCCGACTCTTGCGCTCCGCACAGGACCAGCTTCGCAAGGAATGGGGCGACGCCGGCAATGTTTCACCCGCAGCGGTATCTAGAACTGTACTTCAAATCACGCCTTAAGGTAGTGTATGCGATTTTAAGTCTATTATTATGATAAAAAGATACGCACACGTAGAATCTGGTGCGGACAAGCATCAAAAGTCAACCGAGTGCAAAGAAACAGCAGGGAGAGCGAGCCCGAGTGAAGCAGACGACAAATGCGAGAATCCCTAAGCCGACGTCACGGAGGCACGCTTCGCAGCGCCACCCGTGGTCGCGCTCACCGCGAACCGATTCAGATTTCTGAAGCACTCAATCATTACTTCAGTACGGTTTTTTCTCCAAGTATACATGATTCAAAAAAGGCCGCACGTTCGGTTATACTAGTGCCAATCTTCATACAGTATCTAAAGAGGGTGTAATGGCATTACTGCTGGAATTGGATCATAAAAAATCACCTGGTCCGGATATGCTCCCCAACAAAATTTTAAGGCGCTACTCTAAGTGAGTTTCTTGTTTTTTAGTTAAAATGTTTATTTATCTTTGTGTACAGCCGTTGTCTCGTATGATAGGTTATTGGCAAGAGTTGCGCCCATTTTCAGAGTTGCGCATTTTCAAAGACCGCCTTAATGTTTGTAATTACCGCCCAATTTCTATCACATGCACGGCTTGCAAAGTTTTAGAACATAATTTCAAAATATTTATTTCAATATATAGAAAACAATAGTCTGTTTTATAATAAGCAAAATGGTTTTAGAAAACGCCTTTCAACCGTAACTCGGCTCTTGAAACCATTCATGCTTTCGCTATTACGATAAATTCAAAAGGACAAGTCGATGTGGTAGCAGTTGATTTCTTTAGGGCATTTAACAAAATATGTCACCAGAAACTTATTCAAAAATGTTGAGACTTGGTACTCATTCCGAAACTGTAAGATGGGTTGAAGCTTACTTGCGCAAAAGGTTGCAGTTTGTTGTTGGAATAAGCGGCGTACGTTCATCTGTTTTAAGCGTATCTTCAGGTGTGCCACAAGGCTCTGTATTAGCTAGGGGCTTTACTCTTTTTAATTTATGTGAATGATATTGCAACAGTTGTTTCTCCTTCTGTTGATGTAAAGTTATATGCAGATGATTGTCTCTTGTTTTGTCTTGTGAAAAGAGTTTCTGATCAAATGCTCCTCAATGATGCTGTCCGATGTATTGAAAACTGGTGTGAAAAATGGGACATGAAAATTAATTACGATAAAACTGTTTGCATGACAATTTCAAATAAAAATCCGCCCTAAATTATAAATACACAAAAAGCAATACATAAATTAAGAGTTCTACTGAGTTTGAATACTTTGGTGTTACTCTATCCAACAATTTGAAGTGGGACAAATATATTGACAACATTACAGGACTGTCGAAGCGAAAACTGGGTTTTCTGAGCAGGAAACTAAGTAACACCCTCTGCTAAATTGTTGGCCTATAAGACGATTGTTAGACAAACGCTGGAGTACACAGCTATCATCTGGGACCCACATAGAATAGCTGTAATTAACACAGTTGAACAAGTCCAGAGATTTGCAGCGAGGTTTACTGATTCAAATTAGAAGAGAACACAGTCTGTGTCCCTTTTGCTTGCTAGGGCTGGCTTTAAACCATTTGGTACACGTAGAAAAATAGCTCGTTTGAAATTTCTTTATGACCTTTATCATAAAAACTACAAACTGGATCTTAAAATATACCTGCCCCCCCCCCCCCCCCTTCCCCAGGACGAGTGTCGGATCGTACCAATCCCTCATTTGTTGTTCAGGCGCATGTACCGCGGGTGGACGTATTTAAGTTTCCGTTTATGGTGCGATCTATTAGGCAGTTTTAGCATATCGTTACCGTGTTTGCGTTACCGTTTACCGTGTTACCGGAAGCGCTGGCGACGGTGAAGCCTGTGCCGGTAAGTTACCGTTCGCGGTAACTCTGGCGCTGCGCAGTCTACTCCGGCAAACACGGTAAACGGTAACGTAAACACGGTAACGATATGCTAAAACTGCCTATTGTTGATTGGAATGCGCTTCCTCACGAGGTATTTACATGATGCAGATCCTCACATGACTTTCAACGACGGCTGGACATGTTTTTTGCATGAACATTGTGTATTGTTCACCTGTTCACCTCCCACCCCTGCTACAGCCCGCAAGGGCTAGCAGCATTGTAAATAAATAAAATAAATAAAAATGCAAGTCCAACACCGCGCTAGCGTCGCCTTGTTTGTGCATTTCTGACACGTTATTTTAAACCTTTATGTTTCATTTTTATAGCTTCGAAAATTATTCTTCGTCAATGAGGCGCTACGTAGGGAGAGGAGGCTGAGGCATCGTCTAGGCATGTACGATGCCTAAAAAGAACGCAGTTGCTTCATAAAAGGCGTCGCTGCTCATTTTGTGGGAAAGCCAACTTTACAAACATCAAACTTTACATTGAGTTTTATAAATTTTTACCTTCTTAGTCTGCGGCAAGTTTTGTTCATCCGCACTTCTGCTGCGATTATTACCATTACATCCTGGTTACTGCAGATTCATTCACACAGTACAGTTGCCGCCACTGGCAGCCGAATCTAGGAATCAAGATGATTCTTGTGCTTTTCTAAGCGAAACGAGCGGTATTTGTTCTCACACACTACCCCTTTGTCCTCTTTTTCATCCACCCACACAGTTACAAAAATCCACGGGGGCACCTCTTATGATGTACGATGCCTAAAAAGAACGCAGTTGCTTCATAAAAGGCGTCGCTGCTCATTTTGTGGGAAAGCCAACTTTACAAACATCAAACTTTACATTGAGTTTTATAAATTTGACTTCACATCACCACACAAATAACTTCGTCAAAAAAAAACAATGTTTAAGGGCGAAATAAGAACTGTATTTAAATATGAAGGGCGGTGGCACCCCTTTTTTTTGTAATCACAAGCGTTCAGGTGTTTTTCTCTCTTTTTTTTTTTTATCGCCGCCAGGCAGAATGAAGCCGACAGGTTCTGGCCGCGGTGTTTGGCTACGCGGATCTGAGGCCGCCGCGTTTTCAACCAACTGAGCCGCGTAACGTGATGCTCAGGCATTAAAACACGATACACTGCCCAAGTTCAAGCAGCATCCGTTGAGTCTGTCGTCAGCGATGTTCTTAACTGGGCAGCGCGGACCCGCCCGGAAAATGGCCAGATGTCTTGGCACCAAAAAGGCGCAAAAAGTGCAAAAAGGCACAAAAAAGTGCGCAGGACTGTGTTAGTGCAGCATTAAACACGGATTTAACCTAATCGACAAGCGTCAGAGGGAACTATGCTTAAAAAATGGATTTAACTAACACAATCCACGTGCCTAATTACAAGGTAACGACGTCACCGCGGTGACTCGTAAGAGTAAATATTGGACCATAAATAATTGTGATAGGCCGCTGCCCCATAAATGCAGCTCTCGTACATGTCCGCTCACTTTTCCCTTACTCCACAACCGTCCACCCCCTCCTCCAGTTTTTACCCACGTCTCCCCCAAAAACACTCACTTGTGTACGTGCTCAAGAAATAGTTCTTGAGTGTTGTTCGCATTCTTCTGGCGTCTTGCTTGATTTAACTCCTTCTTCTGCACAACTTTATCGAGCCCATCGTCCAGCACTGATTCCGGCGCAGTTATCTATCCGCACTCGACTGAGCGAATCGTCTGAATAAACATTTCTTGCGCACCCCTACAGAATTACTGAAAACACTTCACGACTGGCGGCGGCTTCTTGCTGTTGGCTGTAAGAGGTAAATTGTTACTACATGGTCAGAAAACATAGCAATCCAATCTAAGGAAAGAAACAAATTTACATTAACGCGAACCTCAAGACGCCGACAAGTGGGGAAAAATAGAAATATAACTGCTATTTATAGTTGGAAATAAATATGCGGTTTTAAGATGAGCTCACCGCGCCGATGTGTATATCGGAGGCGCTGTGGTATGTGGTAAAAAATAGATTCTACCGGATGACCATGGCTGGCAAGATTATGGCGAGGTAAGACGGCCGGAAGATGCGGGGAGTTCCGGCGTTTGTGCATGATTTTCTCGCGCACGCTTTGATGCTACACGAAAAATCACTCTTTTCAGTGAGACCAGAAGACGTGCTTGATACGTCTTTACTGAAGTACGAGTGAAGGCACTTTTTAGAGATATCGACAGAGAACCGCGCTCGAGCTTTTCAGCATTGCTAACGGAAACGACACGACAAATGCTTTGCTCAACAAAGGCTTGCGGAACTAGAACGGCTCTACATCGCATCGAAGCACTCTGCAGAAGAATAACTGCCATTCGTGGTTTCCAGAATTATTTTAAAAATAGCAGCAGCACCGTTGAATTTCTCTGTAGGAAAGCGGCTGTATATTCACAGAGACTTGCAACCGATCGACTATTCTAACCGCCGGCTCGCTTCCGAGGTGGCGTTTCTGTTTCTACCATTGTTTACGGCTTTAAGGAAAGCCTCGCCAAGTATAAACATGCTCCCCGCCATGAACGCTCTAAAAGCTCGGAACACAGTTTTGGCGGTATCGGTAGTGCGTGTTTATGGCTATGTGGGGATTTTATTTTGCCAGAGAAACTAAGTGGCACAGCTCGTGGCACAGCTATAGTGCCACGAGTGGCCCTCCTTCAAGAGAAGGTGAGTTTAAAGACGATCGTCTTTCCTGGGGTACTTAAACCCTAAAATTCTGTATGTATTTTTTATTATCTCTGTCTGTCTGTCTGTCTGTCTGTCTGTCTGTCTGTCTGTCTGTCTGTCTGTCTTTCTGTCTTTCTGTCTGTCTGTCTGTCTGTCTGCCCGTCTGTCCGTCCATCCGTCCGTCCCTCGATTCAGCCTCCCGGCCAGAAGTAGACAAATAATGGAACGAGGGGCTTATACGAGCAAGACTTTTCAGAATCATTAAAACTGGAAACATACTCCATACCTGTGGACATTGTGGAGCAAAAATAAATTATTAGGCATATTTCAGGCAAAACGTCAATGCAGAACTGGTAGGTGCAGTGTTCTTCTAACTGAAAATGAATGTGTGCTCGGTATTTGCGATAGCAAATAAAGAATTCGCGTTGAAAGCAATATTTCGACCAAAAAGTACCAAAAGAGTTGGTAGACCTCAGGGCGGTGTTCGAAGTTCAACAGTACTGAAAGGTTCCAGTAGGTGACTCGAGCCGTGGAACGCGGGAAAATTGAATTGTCTTTAGCAAACCTCCATTACGTATACCATGTCACGAGTGAGGCTTGAGGTGGAAGGGCGTGGGAGGTAGATCGGAGAGAGAGAGAGGAGAGGCAGTTAGGTGGCAGGGGTGGCAGAACACTATCGTCTATCGACGGAATTTGTAGCGAGTTGAGCAGATACAAGGCCAATTTCTTTTTATTGAAAGTGGTGGGTTACTTTAAATGATAACTGCTTGTTCTTTTTAATTCTTACAATAACCAAGACTAGTTTTTGGTGCTAACTCTGCTGCCTTTCGTTATAATTGTTATGAAACAGAAAATACGGTGACAAATTACGAAGAAAAGCAAAAAAAATCGTTCAAATGGGTGCTACGATGTGGATTATTGTCCGTCTGTTCACCAAGAGTACGCACCACGTGAACGCGTATAACTCCAGACCGACTTCTGGACAGAAGAACGTGAGCGGAGAAGATGTAGAATACAGTTAGCGTACACGGAGAAGTTTCAGGTTATCGTGAAAACAAGTGAAGAGACAGCACTCGCATATTGTGATGTCGCCGCTAGAAACAACGGATCATCCATTCCATTCTCTAACGAGGGCCAGCAAAGACCGGCAGAGCTCCTCACGACTACACCGTGAAGAAGGTTGAGATTGGAGCTTGGAGTTATTCTACTTGGACAAGCAGGTCGATGACACGACTTTCTGCCACGAATTTGAAGGCACATCAAACGCTGCAGCAGTAGCTTATACAGAAATAACACCGCTTTGTTTTCGCAAGGCTTCCGAAGTAACCGACAGGTAAGGGTTAACCATCTGCAGCGCATCGCTTTCAACTGGAGTTGGGCTGAACATATCGGAAGATTGAATACGGATGTTTTTATCGTTTTTTTTTTTTTGCATACCGTGGAGGACATCTAAGGGAATAGCGCCCGCGGTATTAAATGGGCCTCCTCCACCTCAAAAACTATTAGCAGGATCTTACGGGCCCAGACTGCAGACATTCGGCCTTGTGAACTCGTGCGTGCGTACGTGCGTGCCCGCGTGCGTGCGCGTGTGTGTGTCAATTGTTTGAGGTTGACACACACAGACACGCACAAGGTTGACACAAACACGCACAGTATGTGTGTGAGTTTGCGTCAATCTTCTTCGAAGATTATTCGAGCATACCAACGTGTGGTACCTGCTGCTTGCAGAACAGCCTGTAGCAACGCACGCCATTTTTTTTTCGAAAGAGCAGCCAAAAGCGTGAATCCCACGCTATTGGGTTTTCTGCGTGCATGTGTTGCTTGCGTGGACTTGTGTACGTGTGCGTGCATGAGTTCAGCGATGATGCGTAAATTACGCGAATTGCAGTTGAATGATGAGCAGAATTGAACTCACTAACAACAAAAGCAGTGTTTTAGAGTGAGAACGTGACGCCTTATATCTGAAAAAAAAATTACACCATCTTCCCGTAGGTGAACCCAGAGTAGTATGCGAAGCAGGCATGGGGTCGATTCAAGTGCCCATTAAATTTTAGTTCGTCGTTTCTGTGAGGTTGAGGTACGTAGCTACCGTTATATTTACCATTTGGTTTCCATGGTAACTACCACACTTTTCACTTACCGTAACTATGAAACGGGAAATTACGTTGACCCCATGGCTGTTTCGCATACTACTCAGGATTTCCCTACGGGAAGATGGTGTAATTTTATTGGGTGTGGGGGGGGGGGGTGGGGGGTGTTAGAGTGGAGAGGCATTAGAGAGAGAGAGAGAGAGAGATGTTGTACGTGGTATGAGTTTGTCTTTATTTAAGCATTATCATCATCATGTTCAACGTAGGTGACGTCGAGCTGTGGTTTGCGTTCCGCTTTCATTATGACCGCCTTATGGTCTGTGAAATGTAAAGACAAGGGCTGTTGTAGTGGATGAACCCTAAAGTTGCTGAAGATGAGGTCGATGCACGGTCCCCGGATGGTTGTGGGCTGCTTGTAATCACGGCCCGCCGAGACTCGCCGACGCACGCCGCTGCCGACGATGATGACACGTTGAAGGCGCGTGAACGTGCTCGTCTCGTGCCGGCCCAGGAAGACACCGGCAACACTTTCGCTCCAGGAGCCATAGAAGGGACCGGGCGTTCAGCAAGCCGAGCATGCGCAGTGGGGGTGTGGACGGCGCAACAACGACAACGTCAAGGGAGGGACATAGCCCCGACCCTGAGATGCTTCGCATCTAAAATAAGTACATAATTTGCGCGGTTAAAACATTTAAGTGTAATAGTAAAGCCGACTTTAAAACTGTCGATGTAAATCGCGGAGCGGCAGGAAAGAATGCTTACAAATCAGTAGAAAATTTGCATAATTCTCTTACTAATTTTTGGTGACAGCTCTCCGCGTAATTTTGTTAAAATTTAATGACGATCTTTTTGGTTCTTTCGTAATAAATGCTCTCTGAACATCCAAAATATCGTAGATACGTTACTGCTCATGTTCTAACGTAAACCAGATTTTTGTTTTTATAATTCTCGTCTCCACGATACCTCAGCTTGTGGTGCATCATGCTCCTAAAGTGGCTCCCGTCAGTGGAAACGAATTATTCATGCCGCCCTCCACGCATTACCAAGAACGTGTTTTGAGGCGCCTAGGAGCCTCGCCGGCAGGAGAAAATCTCTCCCGCGCCAGATACGGCCACCTCCTTATTTCTCCTCTATTTGGTTCCCCTCCGCGCTGTCGGCAACCAAACTTTATCGCAAAGTGGGTGGCGCTCATCCGCACTTATGTTCAGCACCTCAAGCATAAAAGCTCCCGCACCTCAACACCACGTAGCAAGTGGGAAAAAAGAAAAACATCATAAACTCCCCGAGAAAAAAAGGCAGAAAACAGGACTACACGAAATCGCTCTCTGACTCGCGACGCTCTGAAAGCGTCAGCCTAGGCTGGCGGTGGAAGCGCCGCTGTAGGCTCTCATTCGTCTCCGCGCAAGCCTATTATTACCTACTGAAGGCACGCTGTTCGGCTTTCTTTTTATTTCTTTTGAGGACTTTCCAGGGGTGCTAGAGGGCATAAAAACAGCTAAGAAGCAGCACTCCCTGCGCACAGCAACTGAGCGTACGAGGAGACGGGGTATGGATGCTTGGGGTACGACCCACTTTAGATAATGCGGGAGCAAGAAGTGTGGGGAAAAGAACTGAATTGTGCCTGCGCTGCATAAGAAGACACGCTTGCGAATACCTCTCATTTAACGAGGTCTACGTGCATGCTATCCCGTCATCCCCCCAAGCGGTTGTACGGCTATAGTAACACACCTTTTTGTAGCGTAAGCTACACTGGCCGAGGTTGAGCAGTTTCGCGTGGCTCCTGCAGAGCCGTGCTGCGCATGCGTGAGGAGCAGTGACGTCACACAGCGCACAGAACGTTGGTGGCTTCCCGGCGTCTCTTACACACCCCACGCTCCCAGCGTCTTCTCCGACCTCCGTTCCGCCCGTGGCGGCCCGGTCCACTTGATCATCATTCGATGGGTGGCCGGGTGTGAAACCGATGGCTCGTGCATCGCAGCAACACCGGCGTGCGCCTGTAGAACCAGCTCAGCCCTGGGGCGATTGGTGACGCTGCGCCGGAGCCGCTTGATAAATGTACATGTGTCACATAATGCGTATACCGTGGGTGTGTCATTGAAGCAGCAGTAAGCATGATAAGCAAGCTAGTCCTAGAGAACCAGGAAAGCTAAGAATAACCGGCTGAACCTTAGCTCACGCTACGTATACCCTGGCATAGCCGAGCTAAGCCACTGCTATGTTTTCTCTCTCTCTCTCTCTCTCTCTCTCTCTCTCTCTCTCTCTCTCTCTCTCTCTCTCTCTCTCTCTCTCTCTCTCTCTCTCTCTCTCTCTCTCTCTCTCTCTCCCCACCACCACCACTACATAAGAAAAAGGGACAAACAGTAAAATTCCCTCGAAGCTGAGCCTTAGAGAGCACACCATTCATTCATTGATTCATTTGTATGGCACAATTCATAAAAAACCACAACAACACACGATTAAAACAAACCGGTGACTGTTTTGTGCGTGCACGTCCTCACAAAAATAAATGAGCGGAAACCCCTTAGCTCAGGTTACTGTTCTTCTAAGCAATCGCTAACCTTGGCTGTTTCCCTCGAACGCGCTCCGACCACGCGGAAGAGCTCGTGCAGTGCGCTGCTTTCGGTGGCCGGTGATTCCATGGTGCATGCTGGATAGAAAGCTGCCGACCAGCTGTCGCCGAAACGCTGGAAACGCGCTGCTAAATGCGCGCAATTTTGAATGATACAATTTTACTGGTGAATTTACCCTTCGCACCCGCCCTCCCCAATTCCCGTCACTTAAAAAGACAAAAAAATAAAAAAAAACGGTCGCTTTTAAACACCTCAGCTGGTGGCAGCTCTGGCAGGGATGAAGCTTTCGTCCTGCATAACCTCGCGTGTCATTCTTAGAGCACATCAACGTGTGGTACCTGCTGCTTACAGGATAGCCTGTAGCAACGCACGCCATTGCTTTTTCGGGAGGGAAGCGAACGTGAAACCCACACTGGCCCAGTAGCTGTCGGGCTGTTAGCCCCCCACTCCTTGAGGGGAGCACAGGTGACGAGCGAGCTGGGAAGCCGTCGGTTGTTCCCTGGTCTAAGGACGCAAGAGCAAGGAGAGAGGGAAAAGCGGGAAGAAAGCGTGAAGGCAGTCCCCGAGAACCGCGGGAGCCCAGGGTCGAACGCGATAAGGAGTTCCCCTTTCTGAAAGCACCAGGCCGGCAGGCAAAGGTAGAGACGCACGACCCTTCCGTCGGAACTGCGTACGTGACCTCTGGACCGGCACGGCGGCGATTACGGAGCCCGGCGGAACGCCACCGGAAGGCGCCACTTGGACCGACGCTCCGTGCTATGAAACGACTCGGTGTTGCGTTTCCCAACGGCTCTGGCTCTTCTTGGGATCTCTGCCACCCCGCACTTTTTTTATTACTTGGTCGTGAGAGACGGGATATGCTCCCATGTCTAGAAATATTTGCACCTCTTACCACAGGCACTAAGTTGCTATATATCGGGTACATTCGAAACAAATTAAAGTTTCGAACGTTCCTCTATGCGCCTTTACCGTGAACTTGTAGCAAATACGGGGGAAAAGTAACAGTTTGTTAGTTGAAGCTTTTATTTGAAAGGAAGGCCATAGCCAATGAGGGGTGGTTGGGGTTGGGATGGAAAGGGGGATATATAGAATATGATCGATTTCAGTTCTTAGTTCGCACTTCGCACTTCGCAGTTCACACTTAGTTCACACTCAGTTCACATTTCACACTTAATTCACTTTTCAAACTTATTCACACTTCACAGTTTTTGAGTCAGTGTGACGGATTAGGCGTCGCCCTGCTAGACGACTCGCGCCAGACCACTCTTAATTGCGAAGCTAGCAAGCTCCGAAAGAAGCTCACCGCGGTCTATGTTGTCTGATATATCAGGGAAGGTAAACGGGGTGTGACGTGATAGAAGCTGTGTTCGATGCTTTTGGAAGTATACGCATGACCAAATTAGATGGTGTAAATCAGATTTTAAGCCCATATTGCAATAAGGGCAATGTTCCCGTCCTTCAGGTTTGCGGGCCCATTTCTGAATTATATGTGGAGTATACGCAGCGTCACCACAAAACTTATTTATGAACACTTCAGCCGCTCTCGGTTGCGTGCCGACATTGAAGAGGTAACCTGTCGGGGAGGCCATCCGGTGTTCCTGTTGTCGTGCCTTCTTAAGTCGGAGCCGAAGAGCCGGGGGCGTGGAAGAGGACAACGAGGAGTTCGGTGGAGAGGAACGAGCGATGCTCTCCTGCGCTGCCTCGTGTGCAGCCCGATTTCCTGTGTTCGTGTCCTCATGGCCCGGCGTCCAGTCAATTCGGCCTTGTACACCCTGTCCTCTGAGGAGTTCCATTTGCAGCAAAATAGAGTTCACTATTGGGTTGGATGAGAAAGGCTTCCGGAGCTCTTGTTCAGCCTCAAACGAATCTGTGAGGATACGCATGTGTCCGGGGGGCCGGGTGTCGAGATCGTAACATAGATGACTAAGGGCATTATTTATAGCGTACAATTCACCTTCCAGACTAGTGGTATTATTATAGTTGAGTGCAGAGCTGCCATTTAAAGATGTTTGTTCCGGGCATATCCATGCAGTTCAAACAGTACTCGGTGTAATGCTTGCATCTGTGAAAATGTCCACTTCCCCTTTGAGTTTGGTGTCCTGTAGGTGCCGAATTCGCCGTTTTCTTGCATGGCATTTGGTTTGTGGTATCGCTCTGGAACTGTGTGCTAGGGCATTGTCTGTGAACGTCCAAGGTGCCAACGCAGTCGGTATAGGCACTTCCGGGGGAGGCTTCTGGGCTTCCCATGCCATAAGTTCAATGCCCTGTCTTGTGAGGCCGCGTTTAGCCTCAGCCTGACATCGCGTACCTTGCATAATAGTGTCTATTGGAGGGATGGGGACAGCACGCTCGAGGGCGTAGATTTGGGTGTGTTTTGGAAGGCCGGTGATTGCTCTCAGAGTAGCTCTATGTAGAGCACAAAGAGTTTTAAGGTTTGTCTTATTAAGTTCATAAATGGGAGCGACATATGTCATTGTGCCAATTGCGACAGCTTGAGCCATGGAGAGGCATGCACGTTGATTTGCTCTGTCGTACTTATTGGACAAACGAACAATAAGTGCGAGCATCTGTTTCCATTTTTGTCTTAATTGTGACAACCAGGCCTTGGGACTGCCACTGCTACAGAGGGGGAGGCGAAGGAGCCGAACTGATCCTCTCGCTGCCTCTATGACCCTTCCGCCGATATGCAGAATGGCATCCTCTGTGTGCGCGTTTACTTTGGAGTTTGTCACAACCAGAAGGTCGGTTTTCTCTGGGGCTAGTTCAAGGCCTAGATGGGGTAAAACATCCTCGAGTGTGTTCACTGCAGCTTGTAGTTCTGTAATCATGTCTGCTTAGTGTGATAGTCACTGCCTTCGGTCCAAAAGTAATATCGTCGGCGTATATTGCGAACCGAGTCGACGTTTCTTTCTCCTATTCCTTTGAGAGCTGAGCCATAACTATGTTAAAAAGTACGGGGCCCAGTACAGATCCCTGTGGGACTCCCCTCTTGTTGTAGTCTATATCAAACAAGCTTCGCTTGAACAAAAAGTGACGTTTAATTTCGTGAACCCACACCTCACTCACGCCTCCTAGTCACGCCTAGCCCAAGCATTTTGCCGGTCTTGTCCCCCCGTCCAGTGACGCGCATGTGCCGGATAGAAGATAGCTGGCTGCCGTGTATCCACGGCGTGGCTTTGAATGTGCAGTCTCCCTTAATTCACGTGGGTTGCTCGTGAAGGAGTATGCAGGTGGGGGGGGGGGGGGTTGCTGCGCTTTTATTTGCCTTTTATTTCAGGTGCGTGTCCACTTTGACCTTGACGCCGCGCTTTCTCTCGCTCGCTTCCCCGTGTGCTCCTCCAATCCACGTCCATACACATTACAGCGCTTCGCGCTACCCGCTTCCAGTCTTGTACGGAACGGCGTTCCTGGAACTAGTTACTTTTTGGAGGAACGGAGGAACGCCGCCGTTCCATTAAGGGTCGGTGGAACTGTAACGGTAACTCGTTAGGTTTATAAAGGAACGGCGGGAACGGCGTTCCTTCTGCAAACGTTACATTGCTAGGATTTGGCTGTTCTTGATGCCAAGACTCGAGTATAACAATCCGTAATTCGCTACTGTGTTTCTCTTCCTACAAGCTGGCCCTTCAGCGGAACGTGCTTCCTCGAAAGTCTAAGGCGGAAGGATAACCACGCAGCGGGCCGCAGCTTGTGCTTGCTTTCAAGCCGGTTGACCTTCCGCGGCATGCGACGGGTGAATAGCGCAGCCACGAGAATGCTTTTCACCTTTCATCATTTGTCTGGAGCGGCCAGGTTGCGCGCCTGGGCGATAGAATTCTTCCCTGCGGGGCGGCGCTGCAGGTCCCTTGTGAAACCACCATATCTGTATATTGTCACCGCATTAGTGCGCGCGAGGCGCGGGTGCGTTGCTGTCTTAGGAGTTGC
The DNA here is from genome assembly GCF_048455015.1 of Haemaphysalis longicornis. Classification (NCBI taxonomy): domain Eukaryota; kingdom Metazoa; phylum Arthropoda; class Arachnida; order Ixodida; family Ixodidae; genus Haemaphysalis; species Haemaphysalis longicornis. Next base: position 6,214,508 of record NW_027526422.1, on the reverse strand, counting down.
ACTCGCAGTGAGGATATTCGAAGAATCACTGGGCTGGGCCCGCAGCAGTGTCTCGGGATGCTGGGCTGCTCGAAGTTACAGAGTACGCACGCGGTTCGTCACGGCGCGGTCTGTCGCCGATCTGGCGGGAATGGGTCGACGAGAGTGCCAGGTCCTTTTGTATTGCACGCGTCGTGTTGAGAAAGGACAAGAAGTTCGTCATTGTCGGGCATAATTTTGTGGCGTGCCGTATAGACAATACCTGAGAGAGGCCGCCCGAACGTGGACGGCCAGCGTTCATAGTTTCTTACATGTGTCGGTTTCAACCTGTGCTTTGATTTTTTATAGTGTAAATGTTCTTTACGCACGTGATTAGGCGCCGCCTTATTTATTGTGCTTTTCCCTTACGCGTATTTGTAACCACAGCAACTGATTTGTGCGTATTTGGCTTTCTGTGGTTGTTCCCTTTATCTACTACCCTGATTGTTTTCGGTATACTTTGTAATTCTTGCGCGTAGATTTCATGTTTGACTGGGCCTTTGACTTTTTTTTTCTTGTTATCGTCTTCCTACTTAAGCTTGTACTGCGAACCTCGTAGCCATTACTTGTTCTGCTGTGTTTTGTTACTCGCAAATTTGTGCTGTATGATCCGCAAAGCTTCACTTTTGTAACACCCTTACTCAATTCCCTGCAAAGGGCCTGTAAAGTATTTTAAATAAACTGCAATATTGAATAATCATTTATTAAATGCATATGTATTGTTCCTTTTGACACAGTTTCTTAAGCAAGAAATTTAATGATGTTCGGAATGGAAGTAACGGTACTTAAATATGGATAAAAACTACTTCTGCACACGTTCTTATTATTCACTACTAGATTTTGAGATGCCGTTCCATGCAACATAAGCATATTCTAACTGAGGGATACATATTGCATTGTATAGCTTTAGAAATGGATCTGGAGAAGAGAATTCCTTTGTAATGCGACACACATTTCCAAGACTTCGCAGCGCTCGCCGGGTGATGAGCCTAATATGAGGAGAAAAAGAGAGCGTACGATCGAAAAGCACCCCGAGGTCCCTAATCTCCTCAACCCTTTGCAGAGGAGCTCCCTCAATACTGTAAGAAAACAGCAGACGGTGGGTTTTCCGGCTGTACGTGACAACCTTTGTTTTAGCGGGGTTTAAAATGAGACACATTTTGCTGCACCAGACCGATAATTCCGACACATCCCTCTGCAAGGCACAGCAGTCCTGGACAGCGCTAATGTGTCTAAATAGTTTGACGTCATCAGCATAGAGAAGAAATTAAGATTTTGTTAACACTGTTGACACATCATTGATAAAGACAGAAAACAATAATGGACCAAGCACGGAACCCTGAGGTACACCGCTTTTTGCAGTGTAAACACTATACTTTTTGTAGTTTACATCTACGTAAAAGGACCGGTCAAGGAGATAGTTGGACAACAAGGCAACAAGGCTTGCGTCTACACCGGACGTAGGAAGCTTGTTAATTAATAACTGATGGTTCACCACATCAAACGCCTTACAGAGGGCAAAATAAATAATGTCCAACTGGCCGTTTTCACAAACTGCAGCCGAAGCCTGTGTCATAAAGCTTGCAAGATTTGTGACCGTCGATCGACCCGAGAAAAGGACGTGATGTTCTTGACGCAGGCACCAAGAACTTTGTACAGAGCTGACTCAAAGAGTTTTGAGGCGACACAAAGGGGTGAGATCGGGCGATAGTTAGTAACGGCTGACTTATCACCAGACTTAAATATTATAAAAATTCGAGCGATCTTCCATGCACAAGCAAATTTGCCGAAAACTAAACAGTTATTATAAATGGAAGTTAACACAGGCACAAAAATGTTGCCGTAAGCCTTCATGAGGGCTGCTGGAATTTCATCTGCACCACAGGAAAATGATGGTTACATCCGTTTAAGGCTATCATGGACAAGTTTTTCATCGAACATAAGTGTAATAAAATTAATAAAAGGGTAATAAATAATAAACGATAGGCACTCGTCGTTACCATCTGGCAGTTGAAAGACAGAATGAAAGTACTGCGCAAAGCTGGGGGCAACATCCTCAACCTGTTCACCATAAGAATTAAGCAGTCTAATGGGTTCTTTGGACGCCTTAGAACGGCCGCGTACATACCTCCCGAAGTCAGCCGGTTTCTGAGACGCAGCAGCCTCTAACGACTCTATACGTATAGAGCTCGTGGTCACGCCGGTAGAGGCATTTACAAAGTGAGCGATACCGACTGAACTCCGCTTTCCACTTGTCAAGCCCAGAACGCTTGGTCGTTTTGTGGGCGCTGTCCTTAAGTTTAAGCGAACTTCAAAGTTCTTTAGAGAACCAGTGGGGAAATTTGGAATGAACGGGTTTATAACAAGGGATCTACTTTTCGATGCCGCTCCTGACAATTTTGGTAAAACGTCGAGCCTGTTCGTCAACATCATTGACATCAAAAACAGTAGACCATTCAGCAGACGAATAAAAGTGGTACATCCCAGCATAATCTCCACGCTTGAAAGCATATCGCGGGACTGCACAAACGGCAACACCGCCAGAGCGATGCTGGGTAGCGACCAAGACAGAGACAATAATCAATCAATCAATCAATCAATCAATCAATCAATCAATCAATCAATCAATCAATCAATCAATCAATCAATCAATCAATCAATCAATCAATCAATCAATCAATCATGTTTATTTACGTGCCCAGGAACAGCCAGAGGCCTGAGTGCTGGCGCACGGGTAGGTACATGAAAACAAAATACAAGAAACATATAGCAAGAAACAAACAAGCGACAAGACACACACATATTGAAGTAGTGAAAATGACAGAAATAAAGCACAGGCGGAGCCTGGGTACAGGTAAAAAATAAAAAAAGAAGATGCCTATGTTGCTCTGCCTGTTGTAAAGGCCACACGACAGGCAGAGCAACAAAGTTTGACAGTAATACAACAAAAACAACGCCAAGAGTATAGAGACAAATGATAAGACGAACAAATGACAGTAAACACTTTCAAAAAAAATGTCGCTATGTTCGATTATTACACTTTTCATCTTTATCAGCCCAGAGGCAGGTCTGCGTATTTCCCCATAAATCCAGAAGAATCTGATGACCACTGCTCGGCCAAATATTCGGCCATTCGAGCTTATCACGTAAGTTCCTATTTTAAAAACGCGCAGATCCAGGAAATTCCAGGCGATGTTGGGTCTTTCGAATACCCGATAACTTACCGGAAACGCTGACCAGAAGCACTTAGCGGTGATGAGGGCGAATATCCTGCATTCGTGTGTGGGGCTTTGATGACCCCCAGGAAAGCCCCTCGCTAAAAAGAAAGTGCTACGAGTTGTGCCGCGCCTCCGCCAGATGGCTCCACGGGTCCCGCGACCGAGAGAAGACGCAGTGAAACATCCCCCTCGCGAGGGGCACGATCAAATGGAGAGCATTTCCGGGGGCGCACGACGTTAAGTAGTTTGCGTTACGTTAATGCTGTTGCACTTGTGGCAACTGCTGACGAGAGAGCGCTCGTCAGCAGTAATTTGAATGAGTCAACGATATAAGGCGCCGTCGTAGCGTACCATTCTGTGTCGGCTTTGTGGCGCAGTGGGTAGAGCACCATGTACATTGCGTTCCGCCCGAGGGTCGAGGGATCGAAACCGGGCGCCGGATAGTATTTTTTTTATATAGTAGGGAGGGGTGCGGTGCGGACTACGGACGTCAACGCGGGTGACATTGTAAGTTACTGAAATGCTCTGCATTTAAAATAGGCAACTATCAGTTGGATAGACACAACCGCAGAGAAACCAAATTCCAGAAAAAAAAAGAACGACAGACATATCATAGGTGTTTAACATACTGTATTCAACAGCGCTGTACGGTAAATTGTAAAGGATTTCTGAAAGATGTCAAGGCGTTTAAAGAAGCGGTTGTAACAATTCTGTATTCTGCGCACAGGAGAATGATTGGAGTTGCGCGCAGCGGTCAAGAACGGTCAATAATAATAATAATAATAATAATAATAATAATAATAATAATAATAATAATAATCGCACTCATTATCATCATGTGGGGCGCGAAAATATATTTGCCATGGGCGCCGTCCAATCTAGTTACGCCACTGGAGGCACGTAGTCTTGCTTGAAATAAAGAGCATCTATGCCAGGCCTTTGCAACAATTTAACACGAAAGTGTTTTATTCCGGTATACACAAATATTTTAGTGACGTCATATTCGTCGCGGAAGTGACGCCAGTACAACGAAGCAAGCGGCCTGTAGAGGGTGCACCACTCTTTACGCAGGGTCTTCCTGCGGGGAAGCAACCTTTAGTACTAAAGGACTACGTTATACTTAGGGTTGTTCGTTTTCGGGTTTTATATTTTAACACGAAAGTGTTTTATGCCGCCATACCCCAAGATTTCACTGACGTCATATTCGCACGGAAATGACGCCAGTACACCTTTGCCGCAGCGACTCGCCAGCAGGATGTCGCTCGCCAAGCACACCCACCAGACAGCCGCAAATCGTGCTCAGCTGCAGATTTCGCTGCCCATTTCATTTTCGTGTTTGACTGATTCCTATGACAGAGGAATCAACCACAGTTGTCTTGTATTTTATGACTACGAAGGGCGGTAAGCATTGCACCTGGCGCGGGGAGAGCAGGCAGCATGTTTTATACCGCCAATCACTGATGTGACAAGGGGAATGGAAAGAAGAGACATGTCAGCGCCCCCTATCGAAGCGTGGTACAATGGCATTACATCTGGATGCCTGACGTCAGTGAGAAGGAGATAAATGCCCCGTGGTTTAGATTCCCGGGATTCGAATGTAGCTGGACCGTTCCGAAAGAGGAGGTTTCACGGCGATAATCAGCACACGAAGGACGGAAGACGGGCAACAGAAAGGGTGGTATGCGTCACAAATGTCATATTCACGGAACAGCATTCGGTTGCATAGTGTCCATTCTAAGCCGGAAGCCTTGTATGCCTCATACGTCGGCAGATACAGCGCTGCTGATCAGCGGATGGCACCAGGAGCCTCACAGGGCGCATCGCCTGAGGAGAACACACGACGGCACGTGAGCAGAACAGGCGCACCCCAACCACGCGGAACGTTGACACTTGGCAAGGACTGGCGATCAGTTAAGGTGACTGAATTTGTATAATCACTAAATATAATAAACGAATAAAATGGAGGCGAAAATAAAAACGCAGGTATGGGCAACATTTCGGGGCCCGATAATGACACCATATGGTTCGAATTAATCCCCAGCCCCTCCACTATGGTTATTCTAATAACATCAGCGCAAAAATCACAATCTAAAAAAAAAAGAAGCTGGAGAAGTTGAACACTCTCAAAATTTGGAAGCAGGAGTACAGGGGGACGCTTAGTCCTAGCAATTCTGCTTTTTGATGCTAGGCGAACTTTGTAATGACGTGTCATCGGAGCAGAATCACACTACGTGGAAAGTGATTGCTGGTCAGCAAAAGAGTACCAGGGAAATTGTGAAGCTAAATTCGGAAAGGTGAGCATAAGTGCTGACCTAGTTCGAGGCAACTGTTTAATGTTTCGAAAACTCAATTTGAATTCCAATTTCTCAGAAACTTCTTTTAGTACATTTTTTTGCGGAACAAAATCTTTAGTAAACAGTATTGACTTACTAAGCGAGTGCTTGGGTATATTTTCACGCGTGTATGGCCATAGATTCTTCTTCGCAACTATTAAAAAATCAATTCACATTCCCAACTTTTTTGCTAAATAGAGGCCGACCACTTAGAAATCTCGTGAAAGCGCTGCAGAAACGGATATTTTGCGTAGCGCAAGGTGTAAACTTGTGTAGGAACATTGTAAAAGTGCTTTGCAGAGCTCTAACAAGCTTTTCTGTGAGTCGTCGTCAAAAGTTAGTACCCATGAATACCCGGTATTATAACTCTAAAACTCGCTATAGCGATGGCCTAAACTAGAAACTGCACACAAAGCAAGCTTTAGCCCTCAATATTAGCTGTGCGGAAACACTGTGCGGTACTCTAAACGACGCCTGAGTAGTCACTTCTATAAGAACTGCGATGAGCCGGAAATCTCCATCTCATTTGAAAGACGTTTATTTTCTTCCGAATTAACCTGGTAAGCACCTCCACCTTTGTATTAACCCAGTGACGTTCAGGTCAATGAGGTGAGGATTAATGTTTTTATTTTGTTCCACCCCACCTGGCTCAATATCGCGTTTGCTTGCCATTAGCTCGTCGCATGTTATTAAAAAGAGCGGATAAATAATTCGCTATAGGATTATTGCGTGGCTCACACAAGAATGAATGCAGCTAAATTCGATATCATTTTTATAGAGCTAGCGTATTAATTAAGGTGTACGAAAAAAAGGCAAGTAGTGGCCGTCAAGGGGAGCTGACCAGGAAAATGTATTGTCATTGATCATGCCAGCACCACCTCCACAAAGGACAGAAGAAAAGACGCTGAGGAATAAAGGAGGAGCCAAAAGGCAAGAAGAAAAATGAGTGCATCAGCGACGGCGCAATAAAAACCGCCACGATACCGGTAAAAGCGGCGGTGGGCTGCTGGTAAGACGATGGGATTCCTCGCGTAAACACGAACTGCCATAAACAAATCACCGTCCACCCAGAAAGAAACCAGAGCGACCGTCCAGATAGACCGGTTCAATGGTGAGCGTGGGATGGTAAGGGGGAAAAAAAGATGAAGTGTAAAATGATGGATGAAAATGCGAGCCCGATAGAGAAAATAGTTCCCTTCCTTTCACCGTAAAAGTTGGGTTCTTTTTGTTCTTCTACTATGGCTTAGCTTTTTTTGTGTGTGTGGGTGTGTGGTGTAAGGTTCCCTGAAACCACAGTGCGGTAGGAACTGAACGCCACTATCGACGGCAAAGTAATGGTCCACGCAAAATGCGAAAGTCGTTGGGTTCGGAATTCCGCATTTCTGGGCGGCACAGCGGAGGCGGACAACAACTGTTTGCCGGCTGAGGGGGAAGGCGAACAAAACATGGTCAAATGCAGGCTCAGCGGCTTCACTGCCGGATAAGGCGGCTCGACGGCGAGGAGCGCGGGCAATAAAACATTGCCTTGCTTCCTCGCAAAGGCTATTGGACTGCCAGTACAGCTGCTCTGGGCACACCTGCTGTCTGCAGTGTCGTGTTTGTTCCACGCTCGCCTGTGAGTAAGAAAAAAGGGCAGAAAAATGGCCAGAAGAAACTTCGTACTTCGCACTTTGGTTCCGGATCTTTGCGCCGTTTGCATGGGCGTTATTATTTATCCGGCGTCATTCGCAAAACGCAGGCGCTGAATAAAGAAAGCAGGGGAATAAAAATCGTCGTAAAGGCCGATATTTGCGAAGGGCATAAAAATGAGGCTCTAAAGCTTGCGCCAACAGGAGGAAAGAGCACTAAAACACCGACGACTTCCGCTTGCCTTTTTTTACTTGCTTGGAGCTTGTAATCTTAACCCGAGATGCGCTTCCCTCTAGAAGTATCGTCAATCAGGGAAAGAGTTGTCTGAACCAATCGTTGAAAGAACGGCTGGTGTCTTTATTTTGTATGTGTAAGGTAGTTGTGCTTTGGAGGGAATGCACAGATAAATGTAAGATACCCAGAAAGGAAAAGCTCAGCGCATCATGTTCGAGGACGCGTTGCTATGGGTGAACACGAATCCTTAAGGGAAAAGTAAGGCGACTCCATAACGGCGTGAGATGTTCGTAGCAAATTTATTCTGGATCAAGAGAAAAAAATGAATAATAAAAAAATCAACAACAATGACAGCTAAATGCCTACTAAAAGCTGGCAGATTCGACGAGGAACAAGGAAAAGAATGCACGCGAACCATACACCTGTTCGAAAAATGTCAGCAGTAGCTACCCTTCATAGCAGCTTAAGACGATAGGCTGTCTGTCTGGGGAGCTGGCTGTGCTGCTCAACACGAGGCTTCGGATACAATTCCCCGCCGTGGTGGCTTCCTCGAAGATGCAGGGGAGAAATAAAAATGTCTGTTTGTACGCGATTAAGGTTGGCCAAGGTTAGAATGAGAGAGAGCTGGGCGAGGTGAAAAGGATTCTAGATTTAAATTTTAGCTGCGCAACAAGATTAGAACAAGAGAGGGCACAAATGTTTGAGCTCTCTTTGTTCACGCCCTGTTGCGCAGTTAAAATTTAGATTGATAACCCTGGTTGTCTAAGCCTTGAGTCATTTATGTCGACCTAAGAAAAGCGCGAAGTCTCATCGTCATTCTGTCTTCGTAGCTGCCCTGCGTCAGGTAGAGTGACGGCTGAATGTGAGGATGACGACACTCTCGTCATATGCGGGTCGGTGGTTGCGCGCAATAAAACTTCGGTGCCTCCGTGTAGTTTTCTTTCAGGGCTGTTGTGTTTTGCGTGTGTTTTTTAGCTCTATTGAACTCCTATTACCAGTGTTACATCCTTAATATATACATTTACTTGAGCCACGTACACTGTAACATCAGACGCATTCATCAGAAAACTCAATCGGGGGGCTCAGAATCTAATATAGCAACGTATGGGTACGAGCTACTTGGTACTCCATTTAGAACACCACTAAGCGCCGTAAAGAAGGCAAGGAACGGAGCGAATCACCTGCCAGTCTAAAATCACAACAGGAATGCTGCAAAAACCAAACAAGAATTCCTGTCGTGCGACAAAAAACTTTGTTGTGACAACATACGTCCTGTTGTTACGACAGAGCCATCTGTTGTTACGACACACATTTCTGTCGAAACGACAAAGTCAATTTTCTCAAGGACAAACACTCCTGCAGTCACAACAGAACTGCCATTTACGCTGCTCTTCACAACGGGCAATAACATTCAAACCATATGCAGCTACTGCTGGAACATCAGGATCACGACAAGACAGGAATTCGGCATGACGGAACATCAAAATCAGGACAGGAATACGACACACGACAAAACATCAAAATGACGACACGACAAGAACACGACAAGACGACAGCTACGACACGAGAAAATACGACAAACTTCAACATTTTTTCTTGTCGTCTTTTCGACTGGACTGTTGCATCGCTTTCCTTTTTTGTGCCATTCCTGGTGCATTTTTGCAGATCGCGACATATGCTGCAGTTGAAGCGGCACAAGGAGTACATCGAAAAAATGGCCGTAATATCCGCAGCAATCAACGGACGTTATCCGCGCCTATAATTCCTAGGTAAACAAATATATAGGGCAGAGACATAACATAAAAACACCAAAAATGGAAAATGTACAATGATATGCGCGCACCAGCCTATGTGCCCAATATGTAAAAGGCAAAAAGAAGAAAAAAAAGACAAATATAAAAAGATAGACAAATCGAAAATGTATGTCGGTATATGCACACCAGCCTATATGCCGACTATAAAATTCAAAAACGCGGACAAAACGCTAAAGAAGCAGAACGTGCTGAAAATATAGACTTACGTGCTTTTAATACCGTTAAAATTACGAGTATTAGTAATTAGCGTTCAAGTATTTGTCATTTCGTCGGAAAGGTATTCGAACGTCATATCCTTCGCCGTCTCCTTTCATTAGTCCTTAACTTTCACGCGGTTCAACAGAAATTTGTACCTCAGTCAGTGCGGTGACTGCGTGTCGGGATCGAAACTTTAAATCCTGAGGTTGTCTGTAAGTTATGAAAAATACAATCACTAACCGTATATGATGTCCTTTTACAGAACGGATCGCGACATTCGGGCTTAGGTCCTTCGATAACACTGGAAAAAGAAAAAAAAATCTTTGACACATTTCTGCTTCGTTGCTGTAAACCTCCTTTCACAAAGTGGCAGAAGCTCTTATGTTAAAAAAAATCATTAATCAACGCAGCAACTCCCGGTCGCTTTCATTTCCTTTTCCCGCTTTCAGCCTCCCATCTCCAATCCCATCCATGATTCCATTCAGATTCTGCCATCGCCGCTTGTGAGCCCAGCTATCACGCAGGTGCGACGGTTTTCGGCTTCTTTGCCTTTTTTTCTGCTTTTTCATGTCGTGGTGGATTCAAACCCTGAACAGCACGTCGGGAAATATGCGGATAGACGACAGTACTGTGGGATCGCTGCATTCCGCGGCACCTTGCGTGGGTTCTTCCTTACGCCAGCCCAGCGCGTTTGATTTGCCGATCTGAATACAGACTCGTCAGGAAAAGACAGCCCGATCCCGTTTTATCTGTAATCATCGGTACCGTATTCAAAAGCTGCTCGGGGACTGTAACCCACGGTGCCCATTAATTAACAGATATTGAAAAAAAAAAAACTGCCCTCTGTAACGCACGTTATCAGCCCGCGTCGCTGAGTGGGCATTCGAAATAAAGATTTAAAACATATAAAGGCGGCTTGTCGGCGCAAACCATGGAATATCGTGCAAAAGCAGCATTATGCATTCCTGCTCATACAGCGTTGTTTAGTACCCCGTAGCCGATGTGGGATTCTCTCTCCGTGTGAACCACTTGCTAGGCTTCTGACGAAACGATGCGCAACTCCCCATTGCTGGTATGTACTCGTCTGCGGATATATGTAACACTTTGCTAGGCTCACTACAGCGGCCATTCATTATGAATCAATCAGCTTAGGCCTAACGTTACGTTTAGAGTCCTTACGACGAAAACCGTTATACCCGCAACACGAGGCGCATTAAGTACAATGAGTACTTTTCCGATGGCTGCACATGCCGCCAGTACTAGGCTCTGCTTTTTCTTCATGAAAATTTCAATGAAGTGATCGGTGGAGAGTTTAAAGCACACGTTTAGCGGAGTGCAAGTCAAGCGTTCGTGCCCGGCCTCTTCTTCCCCTTCCGCTTCCCGTTCCTTCCATGAGCACCCCCATTCGAATACGCCCGTCGCCGTTCTCACTATCCGTGCCGGTGCCAGCCTCGTCCCCTAGCACGGCTCCAGGTCAGCCAGGGATCAGTTAATCACGTACCATGATATCACTACGCACCACCGCCTCTCTCACCGTCGATACCCTTCAGCCCACCCTGCGCTAACCAACCGTCCGGAGCGCTTATGCATATGCGACTCCAACAGACAAACTCTTTGGCGTGCCGAACACTATACTGCACCGCCCTCACCCATCGCAATTCTCCTCGCCAAATTGTCTCCTCTGTGGGGCCTAGCCACGCTGGTCCGCTCTATGTGGACCTGTTCTTGAGATCCCTTTCCCTCCATAGTTAATGAAGAACAGTGGGACGGAGCACTGGGCAGCTGGGAACCAGAGGTCCAGACATTTCTGGTCACTCCCCCCCGCCGACAACGCCGCCGCCAGCCTCAAACCGACGGCCACAAAGCCGACGAAGGGACTTTAACCTCTCCCATAAAACCGCTTCAAGTTCAACAAAGTAATGTCTCGCCTTCCCTGCAACCTCCCCCCGCCCTTATTCAGCTCGCGCAGCAAAACTATCGCGCGTGGCCTGAAACGCTGGCAAGAAACGAAAATACTCCCACTATGAAACACCACGGAACGGTCGCTCAATATGCGTCGTGATTGGCAGCGGCAGCTGGCGCTTACTTGAACAAAGTGCTTTAAGATATTTGCTTTCATAAAATGGTTTTAGATGTGGCTCGTAGGTTGGCTGCGTGAAGGACACATTGGTCTTCGGGACAAATAAAATTGCAGGGACTTATGCCATCGCATTGTTTTGTTTGGGAACAGCTACGCCGTTCAGCTTTCCCTCGAGTGAATTATTTCATGTGCGAGAGAGAGGAGGGCAGAAATATGAGGAAGAAGAGAGAAAGGGAGAGAACTGCGCTTCTGGTACGAACGCGAATGGTTTCGCCAAGACGGCGCGTAATCGGATTTCAGGCGAATATCGTGAGACAACTTCCACCATCATTTCTCGTTCGGTTCTGCCTAAAGGGCAAACTAAATCTGTCGCTGTTGAGGAGGAGGATAAGGTAAACTTTATTTAGCCAAGCTCTGTTACGAGGAGGTGGTGGCCGCTGGCTTTAGCCTGGCGGTGACAATGGCAGCCCGATTCGTCAGGGAGACTTGAACATCCGGATCAGAGCTGCCCAGCGTCCTCTCCCAGTGCTCGTCACAGTTGATGGACGGAAAAGGACCATTGGGGCAAGCCCACATGGTGTGAGATAAGGTGGCGGGAATGCCGCATGACGGGTATTTCGGGGAGGGAAATAAAGACGGGTGAATGCGATGGAGCAGCTGAAAGGTTTCTAGATATAAATGGGTTGGAATGGTTGGAGCGGAGCGCTTGAGGTTGTTGGGGGTGGCTTTCGTCCTGCAGTGGACCTAGGATGATGATGATTATGATGATGATGATGATGGGTATAACGTTTTTGCGGCATTTATTTTTCCAAAATTTGGGAGGCCCTTACACTGGTTTATTTTTTATCAACAACTGGTTTGTGTTTGTAGGCACCTATTTTCTCCAAGAGCTCATTCTTGAAGGACCCTTTTTTCGCTTGAAAATTGTTTACACGCAATCCCTTTACAAAGCAACAGCACATAACAACCTAACTTTGATGTCATCAAGGCTGCTGAGAAATTGGTTAAAGGAGCCATGAAGAGAAAATGCAAGTTGGTTTTATTCGAAAGATTTCGTGTTTTATAGTGCCCCCAGCGCTTGTCCGGATACAAACGGTGCTTTATTCACTGAGAAATTAAACAATCCAGGTTAAAATTTTGATTTTCCCGCTCAATCGTGCGTTTTTGTGGCCCCAAGTGACATCACAGGAACCGACCGCTCTGCAGCCTAGAGTACCTTCATTCACGCATCCGCCGTACAGGGTAGAGACACGTAACGCTGGCGCCGCCATGTTCGGTTGCTCGCTCGCCGCCGAAGCAAGTCATTGTGTCAAAACCGCGCTAAAATTATCGCCGCAACGCGGTTTACTGAAGACGTTTGAATCATATTGTCTGTTTCGCGTTGCTAGGTCTCGTGGGAAACGAAAAGAATAACGCGTTGAGCCCGTTGGCCCAATTGCGGCGGCACGGGACCGTTCAAAAATTGTCTCCACCCTGTACAGCGGTGTTGGTTTGTTCCCGCGTTTCTTTACGTTCCGTAACCTAGATGGCGCCACCATACCATGGCAAGCAGAGCAGTCAAGAGAGAGTGCCACAGCTCCCCACAACAGGTGGCACGGGAAGGGACCGCTCCTGCACGAGGGGGTAGACGTACCAGACCAGACAGAAGGTTCCCAAGAACTCTTCAGGGAATTGGCGGCTGAGGACAGGGAGGCCGGGATGGCAGGGGGAGGTGCTGAAAACGTACTACCGGCTACGGCTGACAAGCCGTCTGTTCCGGAACCGAACACAGCCCAACCAGCAGTGGTAGGAACCACACCACCCCTGTCAAACCGCCAGCTGGACGGAGCCACGAAGAAGGCCAACGATGGCAAACGGCTGGGTGCCACGAAAGCGCAGCGCGGGAGGCTAGACAAAGGGCATGCGGAGTCCATAAGTTGTGAGGACACGGACACGGCACGGGAGGTCCTCATTGTGGGAGACACGAATGCTTCCAGACTCACCCGCGCTCTCCAGCGACAGTTGGGGGCAGACAGGAGGAAATGTATACAGTGGTGCCAAGTCCGAAGAGTCCGGGCAGATGACATCAAGGGGTTGTTCAGCCGCAACCAGGAGGACACCAGCAGGCGGGCACGGCTAGTGGTTCTCCACACCGGACTGACGGATGTGCTGGATGGTGCACAGCCGGATGACATAGTGGAGGGCATCCGAGAGAGTCTGGTGCCGCACTCACCGCAGCTTATCATCTGCTCGGTGCCTGAGGTCTCCATGTGGGGAAGGGAACCACATGCGCGAGCGGTGCAGCTCAATTCTCTCCTGAGGCAACTGTGTTCCTCCCAGAAGGTGACTTTTCTGGACTTGTCAGCTTGCACGGAAGGAGAGGGCCGAATAGCGCGTGACGGCTTCCACTTTCTCGCTGAGACAGCACGCATGGTGGCAGGCTTGGTAGCCCAGTTTGTGACCCCTTTTTTAGGGGTACCGAAGGGGAAAAGCCAAGGCGGGGACAGGCGGATAAAGACACCAGAACGGCGAAGGACATCTACACGGATTTTCAAGCAGTCCCGGCGAGATTTCCCCAAGGAAGGTGCAACGCCACTGACGGCAGCAACAGGTCCTGGGAGAAGGACAAATGCTGCAGTGATAGGCGAGGAGCCACGCAGTACTGCAGAGTGGAAGGAAGCACAGCAAGAGGCTGGGGGTATGGGCCACAGCATCCCAAGGTACCAACGGCAGGGAGTACTTCCAGGGTCACAGCAGGGGCTCTGGAACTGGAGGCCTCACCCCCCTCCACCGGTGGCCTTGGCCTCAGGGCAATACCACCCAGCGGAAACAACCTCCCGAGCTGCACTGCCGTCAATGGAGATCCACCAGCCACCATTCCCGCAGGGATTCATGTCTACACAGCAGATGCCTGCAGACTGGCGCCTGTTCCACATGGTGGGAGACTTCGTCCGGCAGCACCTAGGTCGGGCAGGGTACCAGCGCGCATAGGTGTACGCCGTCCGCGCGGCCACCAACGTGGGCAGGATGGTATCAGGGTGGGGTTCCTGAACCTTAACGGGGGTCGACGCGAGCTCAAATGGACTGAGCTCTACCGCACACTGCGAGAAGATGACATCTCCCTGTTTGCGGTGGCGGAGACGCACCTCCGTGAGCTGGAGGAGCCACCTGCTCACTCCGACTGGTGTTGGGCGGGATGCAACAGAGCCGGTCAGGGGCGCAAGGGTGGTGGGATAGGCTTCCTGTGGCGGCGGGACCTGCAGTGGCGACGCCAAGAAGGTGCATGCAGTGATCACCTGTGGGTGTTTGGGGACTTGAGGGGCATCCCAGTGGCAGTGTGTGTGGTATACCTGGCAGTGAACACCAAGCACCGTGATGAAAACGTGCAGTCGCTGGAGTGCGTTCGCAGGGATGCCCGCCAGTGGGCAACGGACAGGGAACTCATCATCCTTGGTGACTTCAACGGGCACCTCAGTGAATTAGACGGCCACACTGACTTTAACGGGAGGCTGGTGTTAGGGTTGGCCGAGGACATGCAGCTCAGCATTCTTAACCTTGATCAGCGGTGTGTGGGCCAAGTCACCTGGTGTGCACGAGGAAGCGCCACCACCATCGATTATGCACTCATCTCACACGGTCTGGACAGTGCCTGTAGGATGTGCACGGTAGATGAGGAGGGCTTAAGGAGTGTGGGGAGCGACCATAACCGCCTGTGCCTGCAGTTTGGGGCTGCAGGGTTCCGGAAAAGAAACCCACAGCGGAAGGACAGAGGCAAGTACCTGCCCAGCGCTGCAGTGGGGAAGGTTTGTGAAGATTTTGAGGTTAGCCCACACAGGCATGCAGCTACATCTTACGAAGACTTTGTACGGGCCTTAAGGGAGGTCATTGAGCGCCACATGGTGCAGGACAGAAGGTCGGACGAGGCCAGGAAGAACCCATGGTGGGATGAGGAGGTGGAGACGGCATGGAAAGAGCGCCGTAGAGCAAACCGAGCTCACCGGCTTGCCATCAAGACTGGGTGTGCCGAGGCGGTCCCAGCTATGTGGGCTCAATACATTGAGCTGAAACGCAAGGTGCAGGCATTGGTGCAGGCGAAGTTGGCCGAGCACAACATGAGCCTCTTTCGGTCACTACACTCGGATGGCAAATCCACCGCCCAGAGGTTCTGGAGGTATGTCACGTCGTTGGACAGGCCAGCCCCCCCTCCGTGCCAGCTTCGGGATGTGGCATCTGGACGCTCTATCCTCAACCTGAAGGAGTACCTCACCGAGCACTTCACTCGTGTATTTCAGGACCCCGATCCTCCGGCTGACCTGTGTGGTGGGCAGAAAGAGGACATACCACCTGACTCGACCTCGGCCAGGTCAAGGGAGGAGAGCACACATTATGCCTTCTCAGGGTTGTCGGTGGACCGGGCCTTAGCACAGCTGCGGGCTCGAACAGCCATGGGCCTAGACAGTCTGCCAGCCCGGCTGCTAAAAAATCTCGGGCCTGTTGCCAGAGAGCAGTTGGCAGACCTGTTCACAGGCATCATTGAGAGAGCTCCAATCCCAGAGGACTGGCGTTTGGGCAGGATCACCCTTGTCCCGAAACAGGGTGGCAACCCTGCACACCTGGGCGACCATCGGCCACTCACCGTCACTAGTGTTGTGTACCGCCTGTTCGCGAGCATCCTTAAGGACTGGCTGAGCGGGTGGGTTGAGGCGCACAACCTCCTGACAGAGTTGCAGAACGGATTTCGTCGGGGGCGCAGACTGGACGACAACTTGTTTGTGCTCACTCAGTGTACAGAAATAGCCAGGAAGGAAGGACGCTCCCTGTTGTGTTGCTTCTTAGATGTGGAGAAAGCATACGACTCGGTACCCCATGCCCTTCTCTTCAAGCGGCTGGCACGTATGGGTATCCCAGGGGCCATACTGGACACCATACAACGCCTGTACGAGGGAAATTCAGTGGTGGTGAAGTTTGGTGGCGTGCAGTCTGCACGGATCCCAGTGGCCAAGGGACTCCGGCAGGGGTGTCCACTTTCACCACTGCTGTACATATTGTATGCAGCTGACATTGAGCGGGAGCTGTTAAAATCAGGCTTAGGCTTTGGCCTAAGATTTAGCACCAGGGGCATAGATGACAGCTGCAGACTTCCGGGTCTGGCCTTCGCAGATGACTTGGTCGTTATGGCAGAAAGCTCATCAGAGCTCCAAGTGCTGCTGGACATCTGCCATGCCGAGGTCACAAAGCTGGGCCTACGGTTCAACACCAAGAAGACTGCAGTTGTCCGCCTTGCTGGTGGTCAAAACGCAAACAGTACGCTCTCACTGGCCGGAAAACCCCTCGCCACTCAAGCAGCATACAAGTACCTGGGTGTGTGGCTGGGAATGGACGAGAACCTGTACAGTGAGCAGGAGGAGAAGCTCCGGCAATCAGCACTGAGAGCCCAAGGGATCCTCAGACGCCGGGTGCTGTGGGGCTGCAACCGCTTCACTATGGTACGCGAGTTGTGGAAGCTCGTCCATGTACCAGCCCTGACGTTTGCCAACGCTGTGGTCTGCCTGTCATCGGAGACTAGGGAATGGCTGGAGCGACGCCAGCGTGAGGTGGGCCGCACGGCAGTCGGCTGTCATGGCACCGTAGCCAACGAAGCTGTGCAGGGCGATGTGGGGTGGTCCTCGTTTGAAGCGAGGGAAGCTTCCAGCAAGCTTGTCTATAAGGGCCGCCTGCTTTTTATGAGCCGTGAACGCTGGGCGCGCCGAGTCTTCGAGTACCTGTCGGCGACGTGCCTGCGCACCAAGTGGACGCGTCGAATGTACAGGCTGGAACAAAAGTATGGACTCTCCCGAAAGCCTGTCGAGGCGAACTCGGCAACCTTGTGGACACGAGAAGTGCGGCTGCAGAAGAGGAGGAGTGGCGCCGCAGCTGCTCCGAAAAATCTTCTTTGGCCCTCTACAGAGCCCACAAACGTGCGATCAGCTCGGTCCGGCTGTATGACAACAGCCTGGGCAGCACGCTCCTTTTTGAGGCTCGAGCGGGGGCACTTCGTACGCGAGTTCGACAGAAGAGGCTGGACGATTCAGTGGAGGATGTCCTGTGTCGTGCGTGTGTCAGAGTGGCCGGTTTTAGTAAGGACTTGTCTTGGAAGAGATTAAACTGTTTAATGACAGGAAAACTGATTACATTGCGTTATAGGATGGGGAAATAGCACTGAAACGTCCGTCGCGATGCGCGGCGGTGGGGCGACTCTCTGCGCACGAAGTTCAGTTCACCCTCGCAAGCGGAAGTCCGAAATCCGAACTACACGCACACAACACGTACGCCGGCGCCGCTCGGGGCCGGCCGCGTGATGGTATATATATAAACACTGGCGGCGTCTCGAGGAGGCGTTGGCGGCGTAAGCTGTGGCGGTGTCGTATACGCTGCAGGGCCGTCTTCTCCGCTTTCCGTTCGTTCTTCTATTTTCTTTCGTTCGTCGCCCCCAGCTAATTCTTCGTAGCCCCTGACACGACCTCCCTTTAGAAGGATCTGTCCCCAGGTCCTTCACCGAGTTGGCGCCCGATGGAGCTATCCGCGAGCTCTGTGGGGTAATTGATGCGCTCGTAGTATGGACGCAACTGTTCCACGTTAACAGTTTTATCACTTGGGCCTCCGAGGTTTCCGATTCTCTTGATGCGCACCAGGTTTTCGCCAGCAAGGTCCGTGATTTCGTAGGGACCGTCATATCGTGGGTCGAGTGTCCACTTTCTGGCTCCAATAGAACACAAAACCTTGTCTCCTACGTTGAAATTCGGAGGATCCCTTCTCGCGTCGTATCGTCTCGTAGAGTATGCTTGGCTCTTCTGTAAGTTTTCTTTAGCTTCTTTGCGTGCCATCGCAAGCTCGTGAAGCCGTACCGAGTCTTCAATGTCATTTCTGATGGAGCCAATGTTCAGCTCACCGGGTAGTCTCGGCTGGTATCCGTGCATAAGCCAGAATGCGCTGTACCCTGACTGCTGTGTCTTTGCAACGTTGATGGCAAACACTGCGTCTGCAAGCAAACGATCCCAGTCGCGCGTCTCATTGAGCAGCTTTCTGAGAACTTGCTTTAATGTTGCCACCATTCTTTCGACGAGACCGTTGGCCTGAGGCCAGTAAGGTGGCGTGTTGACGTGTTCGATGCCGAGTCGTTTGTGAAGCGAAGCGGTCTTCTTGTTCACAAATCCTCTGGCTTGGTCGGTGATTATTACCTCTGGGACGCCGAAACGTGGAATCCATCTGTTGAGTAGATAATCAATGTAGTATGTCGATGCCGTACTTGGCACTGCTATTGCATCCATATAGCGTGTCGCGTGATCGATGCATACCAAGACGTAACCCTCGTCTTCGCTGTCATTAATTGGACCAAGGTGATCCAAGGAGATAACAGTGTTGGGGTCGTTCGGAATTTCTCGTGGGTGGAGGCAGCCTTGATTTCGTTTTGTTCTGGCGTTTATAGTCTGGCAGGTATGACAGGACTGAACGTATGTCTTGACATCCTTTGATATGGAAGGCCACCAATATTTGCGTTCGATGAGGTCCTTCGTTTTCGTTGCGCCGAGATGTCCGTTACTGTCGTGGAAAATCTTCATGACAGTGTCGCGCAGAGCTCCCGGTACAATAATTTTCTTCGATGAACGCCCCTTGTTGACGATTTCTTTGGTCAGAATGCCGTCGTCCATCTTAAAAGCGCTGTCCCGTCTCTGGCTGTCCTCCGTGAACCTGCGGCAGTCCGCGTCCAAAGCTTGGAATTTCCGCAGCGTCTCGTGATTGCCGGTGATGACGGTTTGAAGTACGTAGCCTCTCGCACCCTCCGTTTCGAGAATGTCTCCTGACATTCTTTCCGTTTCTGTCTGGCGTGATAAAGCATCTGCGGCGGTGTTGAGTCGGCCTGGGCGATGTAACACGTCGAAAGTGTAGTCGGCCAAGTCGAGCATCCAGCGAGCAAATCGTCGATTGATTGCTCCCTTCTTCATGAGGTACGTTAGGCTGAAGTTGTCCGTGAAGACGGTGAACCGTGGTCCTCCTCGTAGATACAAAGCGAATTTCTCTGTTAGAGCCCAGTGCAGCGCCATGCATTCCAGTAGGTTGGAATGAAGCTTAGAGTCGTGTTCGTTGAGCGCTTTGCTTGCATACTCGATCACTCGTTCCTTTCCGTCTTGGAGCTGAGTCAGTACAGCTCCCAGTCCCGTTTGGCAGGCGTCGACGTGGACTCGTGTCTGACATTCGGGACGAAACGTTGACAAAATTGGGGGACTCTTCAGCGAGCTTTTGAGGTTGTCAACGATGCTTTCGTGTTCTGAAGTCCATCGAAATTCAGCCTGTTCCGAAACTAGATTCCGTAGAGGTCGTGTGATTTTCGAGAAGTTCGGAATGAATTTGCGATAGTGGTTCGCAAATTGCAAGAAGGAGTATAGCTTCTTAGCGTTGACGTGCGGCTCAAACTTATCAATGGCTGCGATGCGTGAACCGTCTGGAATTCGGCCTTCCAGTGAGATCTCGTAGCCAAGAAAGTTGATGCTGCTGCGTATGAACTGGCATTTACGGATGTCCATCTTGAGTCCATTGATCTAGATTCGAGCTAAAGCTTCTTCTAGAAGTTCCAAAGCTTCTTGAATCGTGCGTGCGCCTTGACCAACATCGTCCATGTAGGTCGCCGTACGTGGTAGACCGTCGAATGTGTGGCGCATTATTTTCTGCATTGTTTGTGGCGCTTTGCAGAAACCGAACGCCATCCTGAGATATTCGTACTTCCCATCTGGGGTGACAAATGCTGTTTTGTGCACGTCGTCGTCCTTCACTCGAACTGTCAAGAAGGCAGCCTTTACATCCATGACCGTGAAGTACTGCGCTTTGTCCGCTGTGATATCAAAGAAGACGTCTTCCATCACAGGCATCGGATACGTTGGGTTTATGGTCTTCTCGTTTAGCTTTCTGTAGTCGTGCACCATGCGTCGAGGTGTGGTCGGGTGATTCGGTTGGTCAACCACAATCGTCGGTGCGGCATACTCGCTTTCGCTTGGACGAACGATGTCTTTCTTTAAGTATTCGTTGACTTGCTCTTTCATAAAGTTACGATCCGCTGGAGAGCATCTGTAGGGTCGTGAAGCAACCGGTATGTTGTCTCGTAGTTCGATAGAGTGCTCGATGTGTGGACAAAGTCCAATCGGGCTTGTTTTGCTCGCGAAAACCGAAGAGTTTTTCAGGAGCAACGCTCTCAACTGATCACGTTCTTCGTTTGTCGCGTCTGTTGTCATCGAGGAAACGGCAGTTTCGATACCTTCACGGATGACTGGGTCGGTTTCGATTTCTAGGCCCTCGATGCGTACGAAGTCCGTTCTTTCGTTTTCGCGGTGACGGCAGAACGAGGCTATGAGTGTCTCTCCGATTTCATCCGGTTTCGATGAACTGGTTGGATCGTGGACTGCGAAAGTTGGGCACTGTTTGTCCTCTTTCGTTACGTTAACGAGCGTGACGTCATTCGTTGGATGAAACGTGACTTCAACGTTGGCGTTTCGTCGCCAGTCTGAACCAAGAATGATGTCCAAAGGCTTCGGAAGAGGGCTTACCACAACGTTCGACAGTGTTGTGCGTGTGTTGCCTACCGTAATGTCAATAGTTGCTGAAAGCTTGGGCTGGATGGTCCTGTCCAATATTTCGATGCGGTCTTGCGATTTCCAGTGGGTGACGGGTGTATCTGGAGGCAATGCTTCAGCAGAGATTAGTGACACGTTGGCACCACTGTCGATGCAAACTTTCACTGGTGAGGAGTTGTTCAAAAGTCCGTCTACGATCGGCAGCGTTCCACCAGATGATTGCAAAAAGCAATTCGCTTGTCGGCTGGAACTGTGGCGTATATCTTCGGGCGCTGGTTGCGATCGACGCCTTTCTTCAGCTCGTAGTGTTGCGCTCGTTTTCGGTTTTGGGCACTGGCGGGATAGATGACCAGGCTCGTTGCAATTGTAACAGGGTCTTCCGGTTGGTGCCTTGAATGGCGAGAAACTGTTCGTTCCCGAACCCACACGTTCTGATTTTCTTTGGTTCGTTGGATTTGGTGTTTTGTCGTCAGTTTGGTCGCGTTCCGTTGATCGGCGGCAGTCTAGCATGGTTGCTCTGTCGATGAGGTCGATGACCGAAGTGCAACATTGCGCTGCCAACGGGTTGGCCCATTTGTCGTCCGTGATTCCAGCGAGAATGAGTGAAATTCTTTCTTCCGTTGCGAGGTTGTACGGTGCTTTCTCAAGCATGGCATTCTTCGCGTAAACGTACTCGGTTATGGTTTCGTTTTCGCGCAGCGTTCGTTGGGCTTGGTAGTTAAGGAACTCCTGCATGGTCATTTTGCGTTTGAAGCGTTCTGTTAGTGCTTCTTTCCATGCATCCCAAGTTTCTATTTTTCTGCCATAGCTCGTGTGCCAGTCGCGGGCAGGACCCTTCAACCGAGAGATCGCGTTCACCAAGGTCAGTGATGGAGTCCAGTGGGCTAGCGATGCGATGCGCTCGGTCTCCGCTGTCCAGGCCTTCACGTCTGCTCTTACCGAGCCGTCGAAGAAAGCAATGGCTGTGGAAGTATCGCTCGTTGAGTGGACCTGCAGAGGCTGCTGCGCTCGTGCTAAGCATTCGGCTATCGTAACTTGAGACTCGACCATCATAGCCATTAATCGAGCCATATCGTTCGTCTCCGATGGGGTTCTGCGGACTCCCAAAGTTTCGTCTCGTGCGTCAGCAGGCGTAACGTGCCGTGGAGTATCAAGGGTTGACTCACGTTGTTCGTCGATGCGCCCGGTATCAACTTGGTCGTCGTGACGTTGGCCAACTTGTTCCGAAGGGCGCTCGTTGGCTGTTGCCATGAGGATCTGGAGCTGAGACTTCAAAGCGTCGACATCGGCTTGCAGCTTTTCGTTGGTAGCCGCCAGGCTCTCCATGCTTGCCAGCCGTTCGTTGCTGGTGTTGCGTAGCATCGTCAGAGAGTCGAGGGTACCGTCAGCTCGTCGCCGTGCGTTGTCTTCGAGAAGCCTTTTCACAAGTTCACCTTTGTTGCCCGTGTGGCGCAAAAGGCGAAACTTGAGTTCGTCGGTCAGCTCTTTCTTTGTGAACAATTCCAGGGAACTGGCGTCTTCCGATGAAAGGAGGTCAGACGTCGGGCGTGTCCGAGTTGAGTCAGCGTCGTGGCACCCTTGCGTCGAGTGCTCCGCCATTCTCCGTCCGCTTCAATTTTGGTTGCCGATAATTTCGGGTAACGGGGCTTCAATTGTCGCCGTGAAGTTCCGTAGTCGGCTGCGCCATGTCAGAGTGGCCGGTTTTAGTAAGGACTTGTCTTGGAAGAGATTAAACTGTTTAATGACAGGAAAACTGATTACATTGCGTTATAGGATGGGGAAATAGCACTGAAACGTCCGTCGCGATGCGCGGCGGTGGGGCGACTCTCTGCGCACGAAGTTCAGTTCACCCTCGCAAGCGGAAGTCCGAAATCCGAACTACACGCACACAACACGTACGCCGGCGCCGCTCGGGGCCGGCCGCGTGATGGTATATATATAAACACTGGCGGCGTCTCGAGGAGGCGTTGGCGGCGTAAGCTGTGGCGGTGTCGTATACGCTGCAGGGCCGTCTTCTCCGCTTTCCGTTCGTTCTTCTATTTTCTTTCGTTCGTCGCCCCCAGCTAATTCTTCGTAGCCCCTGACACGTGTGTGCATGAGGAGGAAACGATGGAACATGTGGTCCTCCAGTGTGATCAGCTTGGACCAGACCGCAAGGGCGTGGGGAGCGATGGCAACACTCCTCTGCATGTTGCTCTTGGGTTTGAGGAGGGTGGCTCAGTGGACATGCGCGCTGTGGCGCGGACAAAGTGCCGCCTTGAAATGTGGAAGAGGGCGACCCTTGGCGCACAGTAGTATGGGTCGTAGTGTGGCGTAGGACTAGGACGGTGGGTTCGGGTTCTTCGGCCACTGGGCCTTCACGGGCCCTGAGCTCTTGTATATAGAGTGCGTGCGTAGTGTTATTTTTTTTTTTATTTTTTTTTGTTTGTTTTTGGTTAGGGTCGAGACCTCTCACCCGCCCGCTGCAAAGGGTACAACCGCAATATCATCATCATCAAGCGTTTGGTTTGTTTTTGCCCGCATTTAAACCTGGCTTGTTTTTGTTCTGGGAGAAAATATTCGTTCCCTGAAACAGTGCTCGCTCGACAAATGGGGTCACGTAAGACACCGTTGCTTGCGTCAATCGGCCAGTGTCGTCTGCGACAACCCCAAGCCCCGTAGTGCTGTGCAGCTAAACCAAAGCATGCTGTGCGCAGTACGAACAGCAGAACGCATCAGTACTTCTATGTTTACATGTGCTTTCGTAACTTCCACTGTTTGTCCCATCATTCTTATTGCTTTGTAAAGAATGTGCCCTAAATTTAAGCGCAAATCGCTCGTTCGTCTAGTTTGTAAGCTCTACCTAATTTGCGTCTGCTTCTGCCAGCCTCCGCCAATCGCAGAGCTTAGCCCATGTGACATCACAGGTTCTGTTGCGGGAAATGAGCTGGTGGGTCGCATGACCATTCCCGTTTTTTCTAATTATGTAGCTTATTTGAGCGAAGTTTACGTTAAAAGTGGGGTCAGTATGATTCTAACGAGACAATCTTTTGAATGAACCAAACTTGTGTTTTCTCTTCATGGCTCCTTTATTAAGCTTTCCAGCTTACTGAATTTTAAACTGATATGCGCACACAAGTTGTCGCGGCCGTTTTTTTTTTATTTATTGTTCGCACATGAGAGAAGCTGTGGTCGCAGACGACAAAGACACGAAGGAAACAAAACGCCACTGATGCGCCCAAGTGAACAAGGCGACCATCAAAAGCGAAAACCTTAGATGTCTCACTGTGCGTGATAATTGACCCTAGTCGTCGTCGGTGTCAACATGAGTGGTACCACAATATCTGCCGCTGTAACCAGAAAAGTAGGGGTGTGCGAATATCAAATTTTTCGAAATACGAATCGAATACGAATATCTAGCTTCGAATATCGAATCGATTATCGAATAACGTGGGTTTCGAAATCAACTTTTCTAGTTCTTTATGGATTTCAATAAAAATTCGCACAGCAACTCGAAATGCTTTCTTGGTAACACCATAAAAATGTGAAAATGATATTAAAAAAACATATTCATCTATAAAAGTTTCTTTCTGTTCACTTTGTACCGAGCTTGAGCGACCAATAAACCGTGGTAGAAAACTTGTTTGTTCTTTGAATTTTCAAATGAATGGACGAGGGCGTGACAGTCTTCTATGTTTTATTACAACACAATTTTTTTAGTTTTCAGTTTTTTAGATGTGAATGTACGACAGGCATTTAGACCATGAACGACTATTTGAAGAAGAATTCCCAAGAAGAAACCTGAAAATCTAGGAGTGTCAAGACCTGAACTGTTCCTCAAGGAATGTACAGGCGTTAATACAATGAACGACTATTTGAATAAAAAAATCCCAAAAAGTAAACCTGAATATCTAAGAGTGCCAAGAGCTAAACTGTTCATCAAGGAATGTAACGCAAAGAATGGAATAAAAATATACCTAGCAGTCACACACAAAAAAATCACTGAAACAAGTGATGCAGGTGGCAAAAAAAAATGTTCTGAGAAAATGGCTTCTGAAGTTGCCATATAGATTTCATTCATCAAAAGTCCCAAGGGTTGTAGCCTTTTGTGTCCTTTTGAACACGGGGCTTCTGGAATGCCTTGCCTTGAAGTTGGACTGCCTTTTGCAGCCTTTTCCTTTTTTGCAAAACATTATTTTCAGCTCCTTTGTGAAGAGTACATAGCCTAGTTTGCGGACCAAAGAGGGGGGAGATAGCTTTCAATGCAAAGTAGGTTAGCTGGTTGCCTGTATTGCACTGGACAACTTCAATTTGTAGTGTTGTCACTGTGGCAGCAAGTGACGCCCTCATTTTTTACTTGAATTTGAAAATTCAGTTTCGACTTTAATGTTTTATAACGTTGCCTGGAGCAGCAACTTAGTACTCGTACGTACAGGTGTTCATTGCCAAACGTTTACATACCACAATGATACAAATGAGCTACTTTGAAGCTTGGCATACTATTCTGCATAACTCTAACTTCAATGCATGCATAATGTTTTAGT
The DNA here is from genome assembly GCF_048455015.1 of Haemaphysalis longicornis. Lineage (NCBI taxonomy): Eukaryota > Metazoa > Arthropoda > Arachnida > Ixodida > Ixodidae > Haemaphysalis > Haemaphysalis longicornis. The sequence continues at coordinate 6,188,880 of NW_027526422.1, read as the reverse complement.
ACTCTTGAAATTCAGGACACCCAATATTCCTCGAAGAACAACCAGTATGTACTATAGATGTGTGCGTTTGTATTTATAATTCCCCTAAAAATACAATTTGTTAAATGCTACGGCAGTAACCTAGATTTCTAACGCCGTTAACACGTTTTTATTCCGAACTCGGGCCTGTTTGCATGATTACGCGAAGTACACGGGATACGTTGCGCAAGAAAGCTATATGGCTCGCCCGCATCGCGGCGCTCGTATACCGCAACATGTCATACTTTGATTGTTCCTGGCATTGCCACTCAGGTCACTCTTAAGATTAAATCTAACGTCACAGGCATTAATTACAGCTACTCGCGTTCAATCGCATCCGGTTGCGCATTCAGGCGATGCTCCAAAGCGCAGTGGCTACGCCGTGCGAGCCGCAGCTTTTGAGGCGTCGGCCGTTTCTTTCCCAAGACTAGCAAGCCTACTGTCAACCTTAGCAATAACTAAGCGTGTTAGCATCGCAAATCAGACGAAAAGTTCGCAAACCGCTATCACAAGCGCGCGCACCGCGTTTCACCCTCCGGGATAAAGTCACGTGCATCCCGAAGCGTTCGATGACCTTCGGCTTTGGAGCCACCAAGGAGGTTAAAAAAAAAGCAATTGTTTTTAACTTCCTTGGGAGCCACGCAACTTCCCGTAATCTGGCTTGTCATCTCAGGCATTCCCACCGCGATAATGTCCATGTTGAATACCACAGCAGATAAAATGACTGAACAGAAACTTGGAGTAAGTTTCTGCGAAGTGACAGAAAGGTGGAGTAAGTTTCTGCGAAGGAAAGTTTGATGTAGAAACTTACTCCACCTTGGGGAATTCCCCTAAATATGGTCGATTAGCACCTGTCCTTTACTTCGAGTTGTTGATCAATTCGCTCTCGTGGTAAACGACTAGCCTCCTGGTTAGCTCAGTTGGTAGAGCGACTGCTCCGGTTAAGCGGTGGTCCCGGGTTCGAATCCTGGACGAGGTCGAAATTTTCTTCAACTGCGAAGTTACTGAGAAAGCTGTATAGCTTTCCTTTGTAGCCGTACGGCTGCATTTAGGTGGATGTCAAACTTTCCTTCGCATAAATTGAGGAGTGTAGCCGCGCCCGTTCCCAAAACGTCCTTCCCGTTTGACCATTGTCTGTTTCTACCCGCTCCCAAAACGCCCGCCTCAATCAGACAAGTTTCTGAGCTCGCGGTGCGCGTCTAGGCCTTCAAAATTGTGCTGGGCAAGGTAGTGAGGTTACAGAGTAATGACTACAACATATTTTACTCATTTCTTGCTTAAATGTTTAGCGCGGGGGAAAATTCTATTTTACCTTGACTCTAACTCTACTCAGTAGAGGGCACCACCGACACGTTTTCCTTTTGAAGCTTTACAGATGATGGCTACAGTATTCTCAAAACAACTACAGTATAGCCCACTTATAGCGAACCTGCTTTTAACGATATAGCGGCTATAACGAACAAATCTTCGTTTCCCGTTACCATTGGTATACATAGATTTTCTGTCCAGATATAGCGAAAAGCGGATATAACGAAGTGATTTCGGTTTCCCGTTGTGTTCGTTATAAGCGGGCTCGCCTGTACTATTATTATTGTAATCGCTTCACCCGAAATGTGAAATATTCAAGCTACTTTAAACGAAAGAAAATACGTATGGGCAACAAAATTCATCAGATGTCGAGGCTTGCGCCGCGGTGGCCGGAATACGCAAACCGCAAACGGTGTGTTAAAACGTCTCCTACCGTTTTCAACGGCAAACAAAAACTCCGGCTCCCGCTAACACGGTAAACGGTGACGCAAACACGGTAACGATGTGATAAAACTATCTATTATCCACGGATAACTACCTAAATGTTTGGTTTTGCTTTTCCACGTACTGCGTGCCCGCTTATGTATTATTCGTGAAAAGTACACGCAAGAGAATACAGCTTGGAGTGTTCTTAACGCCAGGATGAGAAATCTGTGCGAACTATTTACTCCACGAAAAAATTTCGGCTTTAGACTTCAATAGCCACTCATTTACAGACATTTGATAAAAGTGATCGTTAGCCACACATTAAAATAAATCGTACCACTGGCTTGGCCCATATTAGTTGCCCATTTCATGAAATACGTTTTTTCTGTAGTTAGTTCATATCTGGTAATTATATTTCGCGAGACCTTTTTCCTGCGTAGAAATAAAACAGTAGCCCTGTAGTACCCCTAATAAATTAATGGTTGCATTTGTTAAAACACCCAACTTCATTCTCCGCAAGAGCTACGGACGCTACAAACTGGCACTGCGACCGCGGAAAGATTCTATTTTGGGAATTCTCCTCCTTTCTTTTTTGTCTGTGTTGTATATGAGTGCATGTGCATTCGTATATGCAACCGTAGGGACTGGCACCTTCACCGCTGCCGCGGAGTACACATGCAAGCAACACGTTCCAGAGAGAGAGAGATAAAACATCTTTATTGTCCGGCAAAATTGACGCTGCCTAACGTCGTGTCAGTCGGTCCCTCGGCATGGGCTACCTCGGCATCGGTCCCTCGGTCCCTCGGCATCGGCTACCCCGAGGGGACAGTGCTTTCGGCCGCTGACGCTCGAGAGCCTCCAACACTTGTTGGACGGCCCTGCATTGCACGTCATAGTCCTTGCTTGCCACCACATCCGCTAGATGCGGCGGTAACGTCTCTGTAGCACCGTCGTTGACTTTACAGTTCCACAGGATATGAGCCATCGTGGCCCTGTCCTTCCTACACACCGCGCACACATCGCTCGGATACACGTTCGGGCACACGTGGTTGGCTATCACCGGAGTCCACGTTCCAGACCTCTCGACCAACACAGAAGCAGACGGAAGGGTGTGGTTTCAGCTGTAATTCACCAACGCTGTACCGGGTCGGACGTAACGCAGCAACCTACGTGTTGTTTTTTTCATTGGTGCCGCGTATCGTAAAATGGACCATTACAAAAGGTTGCGGGTTAATAGGGCACGTGCACACTTTGGCTCCGCCAACCGTAACGTTTTTTTTTTTCGGTGAAATACGTTTAACTTCGCTTCAATTTAATTTTCAGGTTACGGCGAACGCAAATTTTTAACTTTCAGTTGCCTCGGACAAAACTCAAAACAAGTTTAAAATACAGTCGCACGCAACTTCAATTTCAAAAATCGCACGCCTCGGTCCGAGTCACCCGAGTCGAAACTGGGTTCGTTATTCCTGGAAGGGGCTAAATGGGAAAATACGAAACGGGAAGGGCGGTTTGTACCGGGTTGAAGCGGCAGGGAACAAACGAGAAGGTCCAGATGGGAACGGGTTCAAATGGGAACAGCCGAAATGGGAAAGGGCGAATGGAGAAGGTCCCTTTGCGCCGGGTTGAAACGGGAAGGATGAAATGGGAATGGGCTCAAACGGGAACCTCCCATATTGAGGGCCACAAGCACGTGGACATAGCTTCAAACATGCCCCTAGATGGTGCCATGCGTCGCTTGGCTGTGTAGCCTAGGCGTAAAATCGTGTTATGACGCGAACGACCTCGGTTCGGCCCCAGCAGTACCAGGGTTTTTACAAGACCTGTGATGCTTTTTCAACAGTGAAGATGTTTAGCAAATCATAATTTTTCGTGTCCGCAGTTATAATACCATGAAATCGCCGAGCGCACGCACATCAGTGCGTAGCTTGCGGGAACCGCCCGGTAGTTAACAAAACCATGAAAATGCCCAGCACTCGTGTGTGCGTGCCTCGCTGCGACCGTACAGCGTACCCTGAGCACGTTTGTCAAGCCATGCATACCCACTTAGGGAGGGTAGAATTCCCAAAGATTGCCCCCCCCCCCCCCCCCAAAAAAAAAAAAACTCCAGCAACCGCCGTAATGGCCAGCACCACATGCTCGGATAGAGAAGGACTCCTGCGTTCGTCGTATCACGGCAACACTTGCTCGGAACGAGAAAGACACGTCACAGCGTGCGCCCCTCCAAGGTGATGTCCAATGACTATCACTCCCCAAAAAATAAGAAAAGCTCCCACTCATAGCAATATTGATGGAGTAAAAATCGTTGCGGCAGCGAAGAAGAAGCAGATAGGCTGCAATCGTGGACTTAAACCCTCGTGGTGGTCGTGGAGGGTGCGTACAGCTTCGCTACCGAATTCACTTCGTACGCGTTAGTGTGAGATTTCTTCATTTTCTTAACTGCAAAATGTAGTCTTGGCTCAAGTCTACCCATTTGTAAATAGGGGTGGTTTGGTTTCTTTTAGGATGGTTTAGGGACGGGGGGCGGCATACATCAACCCGTTTAATGAACTTCTCGCAGGAAGTTCCTGGCTTGTGCCTATCTCGGAACGGAATATCGCCCTCCGCTGCTGCTCACCACACCGGATGTCTCGCCTCATGGAGCCCATAAGGTTTGCCCCTTAATAGTGGTCTCTGAACAGCGAAGCCACAGGTAGGCTTTGCTATATATTCGAATCATGGTTGAGCGGCACATATGGACATGTGTACGATGCGCGCGGTGGATCCTATAGCAGCTGCACTTTACGGCTGTTTTGGGCGCGGTTTTTGCCGTTGCGCCTGCCTGAATTCCACCTCAGTGACCAGCCGAGATACTCGTCCGTATAAACCGAGTTCCTAATTTTCGATTTGGCACGCACAGTTTTGGTTTTCTTGGTACATACCAAAAAATCGGACCCCTAGACAGAAACGTTAAAATCCTTTAAATACACGTTTACAGGTGCATTGCCTTTCGTGCAGCCTTCGTAAAAGGTAGACAGGACATTGCTTACGTAGTTAGTGGGGCGCTCGTTTAGAAGCAGTAAAAACCGGCAGATTATGGAGTTCGTGCGTTATTTGATATCACACGAAGAGAGAGAAAGAAAGAAGGAGGGGAAGAAAAAGAAAAAGCCCTCACGAGAGACAGCGAGGGCTTTTAACTAGCTATTCAGTTTGCCTCAAAGTTCCTCCTCCGGAAACCTTTATGATAGGCGGACATTTGCAACGGTATTTCGCAATGTCATGACCAATTACTTGGCCGTTTTCTAAGCCTTTTTCGTACGGGACGAGCGGGTGAACAGAAAATCCCGCCCGGACTGCGAACCGGGTTCGGAACTCTCGACCTAATTCTTTGCGGCAGACAAATGGAAAAGCGGACGCAGCCCGGCCACAAAGAAAGGAAGGTCAAGAACTCCGGTTAGCGCAGAAAAAGCATATTGAAGCTGTTCCGATTTCCTTTTTTTCTTCCTTGCTTTGAAGAACGAGGGGTACTTTCTCACTGTCCGTTTTTCTTTCCCTTTCTCTCCGTAGTTTCTCCGTGGCTTTGATGGAGTTTCTGTGTTATCCTTTGAACGCATGTCACTGTGTTGTTGTTATTATTATTTATTAGTGTGATTCGCGCAATAAAGGAAATGATAAAATTTGTATTTTCTTATTCTGCAGCGTGTGGGATTGAAGTGAGGAATTAGTTATGCAATTGGGTTGCAAATTACGGATGTTCTAGTCTTTTCATTAATACATTCTCTTATTTTTCTTTTTTCGTCGGTACGCAAGAAAGTGTTATAGCAATAATTATGGCCTCGACGGTAGCGCTTGCATGCAGCTGCATTGCTACGGACAGAAAACCTTCGGAGTATTAAGTGTAATCCTACGTTAACTAGACCAAAATTTCGAAAGACAGGTACACGATACTGAGTAAGTATGAAGGTTAGAAAACACACGATGGCGGAAACGAGGTGAAGGAAAGAGAAATTCGCAGAAATAAAGGCTTAGTTTTGATACCCATAATTGCGAGTCGTTCTTCTTTTCTTTTTCTGAAATGGCCCCTTCGATGTGTAACGATCTTTAAAAATTACAGAAAAAAATTTCGTCAGCAAAAAGGAACAGGTGCGATCTCAGGAACCCACACTCTCTGTCCGCCTGCTTGCTTGTTTGAGCTGGCATTCCACCCGGCTTTATTATTTCCGAAGGAACCAACGTGGAGGGACGGAAAGGGGAAGGAATCATATTTGTCCGGAGAGATCTCCGCGAACAGCCGCAGAGCTGCTGATCCGCCGAGATTCCGCTCCAAAGCCCGGCCTCACTCAGCCCATGCGTCTTCTTCACACTCCCGGCGCTGAGCCCCCGACGGCGGTGACTGGATGAGGGATGGCTCCGGGGTCGGCCCCCTTCCCGCGCGCGTCACGCAACAAATCGGAGGGATACATGCTAAACAACGAGAAGAAATACCGACGGCGCTGTACTTCGCGAATCCCAAAGTGGCTCGTCATGTCGTAGCATTTACGAGCGCTGTATGAAACCGGCAGCTGCAAAATAAGAAAGTGGGGCGAAGGTGATTTATTATACGCCGGGTGGAAAGAACGAAAGAGAGTATAGAGCCCACCCCACATTTCTACACCACCTTTCTTTCACGTTGTTCGAATAGTCCAAACTTTTTTTCACCCGCCCATCTCTTCTTGTGTTCCGTTTTCTATTATTATCTAGGGTATAAGGAGGTGGTGGGATGGAGGTTTTATTGCATGAGAATTTAACGTTGCTTCCGCTACCACTCTTTGCGCGCAAATTTCAAATCTCTCTAGTACCGAAATGGACCTATTGGTGTTAAGTATTTCTAACAACCTGTTTACAATCACCACAAAACCTCGGTCGTTTTGCCCGCATTTAACGAGCTATATTCGCTCAGCTTTCGCAGTGACCTATAAAACTGCTAGTGAATTGCGCAGACTTGTTAATTTTCTTTTTTTTTTACGCCGACTAAGATCACGTGCCTTCGCCTTTGCCGCCGGACTGAGCTTCCAGCAAAGCGCACTCTTCCTCCACATAGATAATGAAAGCGTTCCCAAAATATGTATCCCAAACTTCTATGCCGAACATGGCAAGCCAAGGTACTTGGGCCATTTTCAATCGCTTAAGAATCGCCGGCAAAGGGCGCATTCGGCCAGGTTTCGGCAGCATTCAGTGGCCTGTGCTCATTGGTGCCTCCACAAGAGTGATTTTACGCTACACTCACGCATCCTTAGATGGTGGAAAGGGGTTATGCATAAGTGCAGTTCGTCTTCCATCAAATGACAAGTTTGAAATGACTGAATACTTAAAGGGGCCATGAAGAGAAAATACAAGTTCGTGTAATTTGAAAGAACTAGGATTCAGTATCCCACTCAGCTCCATTACAGCCACAGAAGATGTTTTTTTAACGAAAAAAAGAAAGAAGTATTTAAAAGCTTTCAAATTGCGCGCCCCAGTGACGTGTTATGAGCAAGAATGACGTCATACGGGCCATCAATAAAACATGATTTTCAGTGCGTTAACGGCACGTTAGCATTGAAGTGATGCGGTCAAATGGAACTAGAGGCCCCATTACAGACGTCCAGACATGTGTCGTCGTGACAGGTCAGTTAGGCGGCCGCCAATCGCACAAACAAGGTTCCGTGACGTCGTAGACAAGTTGCGGGAAATTGGCTAGGGGGTCGCGACTGCTTCACACGTTTTCTTTAATATCTCCGTTATTTGTTCGAAGATTGCGCTGATATTGGTATCATTGTTATCTGGACTAAGCAGTCTTTCTAATAAACACAACTTGTATTTTGTCTTCATGGCTCCTTTAAGCAGCATGTGTGAAACGTCCACAGTGCACTACGCGCTAAACCTTTCTCGTGGCACTTCTCTCTCGTTAAAATGAATTCACACGAATTTCCGTTTGGGTATTTATGAGTGTCTCGGATTGATTTTCCCGCTTTTCAGTGTTTGGGCGTGTCTGGCGTTGAGGTCGCACACTAGTCAACCAGGAAGCTTTCAATGTCGTCGTTCGATGCACGCACGCGTCCATGCACGCGACACGCGAAAGTTTGAGAAGTAGCCGAAGGTCGTTTGAAGCTTGTTGGTCGATGGCACGTGCGGCCCGGCATGGTACGCGAAAGTCGGGGAGGTAGCAGAGGATGCTCAGCAGGTGTGGGTTTGACTTAGTTGGGGTCGGTGATCATAATAGCTGCTTATAATGAAAAAAAATTAGCAGTGGCTTAGATCGGCTACGACAGGATGTACGTAGCGTGAGCTAAGGTTAAGCGGGTTATTCTTAGGTTTCCTGGTTGTCTAGGATTAGTTGATTATCATGCTTACTGTTGCTGAAAAGATTTCCAATCCAATCCAATCCAATCCAGCACAGTCCAGTCCAGTCCAGTCACTGCTCCCCGCGCATGGCTCCTCCCGCAGCACGGCTCTCCAGGAGCCACGCGAAACGGCTATCAAGCGGCTCCGGTGCAGCCTCAGACTTGGATACTGCGCAACGGGGGCGCACAGCTAGGCACGGCCCGGCGCCAGTGCGTCTGCTGCGGCTATGACGTCACTCCTCTGGAATGTGCAGACCGGCGAACGTGCAGACTGAATTCTCTACACACGCGTACTCCAATTGTATTGGATTTCAATCCAACACAATCCAATTTAATCCAATCCAATTCAAATTCAATTCAATCCAAGCCAAGCCAATCTAACCCAAGCCAAGCCAAGCCGATCTAATCCAATTCGATCCGATCCAAACCAATCCAATGCTCCTCGCGCTTGCGCAGAACGGCCGTTCACGGCACACGCGAAACTGCTCAACCTCGGCCAGTGTAGCTTACGCTACAAAAAAAAGAGAGAGAGAATCACAGATAGGCGCAAATGGCACCACCGCTAACTTCAAACTGAACTTTATTCACTCAGGCACCAATTTACCAATTCAGGCGCAGAATTATTGTATAAAACAAATAAAAAAGAATCAGGAAAGATAAAACAAAGCATCATGAATAATGCACACACAAGGATTCCCACAAGGCTGTAAACGTCGTAAGAAGGCGCCAGGGAGCATTGACTGCGGCCGAAGTCGCCCCTTTCAGATAACCAGTCTCTTCCTGAGATAGGGCTACGGACAGTGCGCTCACGCATCGGTCCCCCTGTCCTGCTATTTCAGTCGCCCCAGTGATTTCCATGCTCTTTTGATTAGCGTGCCGACCATTGGCGTACAGAACTCAAGCCGGGTCTTGTAGTCGCAGAAGGGCAATGATTGTCCACGTGCCCTTGTAAAACCTTGTTTGCCCTTGCTCGCGTAGTCGGCCGTTCAAACAGCGACCTCCTTGACCGACATACTTTTTGTCCCAAGTGAGAGGAATTATGTGGAGGACGTTCAAGCTCTTCAAGTTCCCTATGAAGTGCGGCGCAATTCAGTTAAAACAGTACGACGAGTTGGGGTAAGAGGGAGACGGGTGAGTTGGTTAACTTGCTGCGCTCGATTAATTCGGGGAGGGCGTTGGGCGAGCCGGAGTACATAGGAGGGTAAGTGTAAAAGCTGGGGCGCCGAGGGCGATTTTATACGGCTTCCAAATGAGGGCCTCTATAGTTTCGAGTGCTCTTTCTTCTTGAGGTTGACCTATGGGGTGCTATAAGTTATTAGGCTGGAGAGGAGGGCTTGCAGAAGCCGACACGTCTTTTGTTCGTGGAAGCCTATTTTGTGGAATATTATTGCTGTCTCTAAAACTCGGGGTACGTCAGTGCGGTCATGACTCTATTTGTTTCTTCCTTCCTTTTTTTTCAAGCAAATGCTCGCCCGAGAATTTCTGGACTATAAAGAGGCCATCAGTTTCATTTTATTTTACTTTTCATCGGCTATTATAAATATTTTTACAAAAAGCAGGAGCGGTTAAAGGTCAACGGGAGGAGCCTTCGTCCTGCAGTGGACCTGGGCAGGCTGATGATGAAGAGGACGATGATGATTTTTCGATCTTCGTGTAATTTTGACGTTGAAAGAGATTTCCGTAAAATAAGGTCGCGGCACCTGCTGCACCACTGTGCGTACCTTTTCAGAAATCGGACGGGTATATCTTCCGGTCCACACGCCTTTTTAGTGTCTAGGCCAAGCAGAAGTGCGTAAATTCTGCGCCGGGGTACTCTCCGCAAAGTCCGCAGCAATACTGAAACATGTGCGGCCAAAATGCGTGTCAGTGAGTGAAAAAAACTCCCAACACAGAGTCATCAAAACACGCTAAGAAGTGAGTTCAAGTCATCCTCGTTGATTGTTGACTGGGGCGCCGTGGTCTCTATCGCGACACCATCGACGACTGTTCAACATTAGCACCTCCGCAGGTGGCGGTCGTTAATGCCCGTTTTTCCTTTCACGATGGCCGTTTTTCCTTTCACGAAAACACGTATAGCGTCAGGCCATTTTTGGCGCAGTAGGACACAATCGTCGTCTCTTGTTTGACCATAAAAGTTCCCACTCTCTGGATTCTGCCGGCATGCGTGCTGGGACAGAACAGGCTAAGTATTACACGCACGTACTTTTCTAAGTCCTGCTTCTAACGGTCACTCGGGCGCAAAGTAGATAACACTTAAGTAGCGATCGAAGCAGTAACACATGTCCCGCTTGTGATGCATGTAGATTGTCACAACGACTCTGTACAAGAAAAGAAGAACAGTGTGGCCATTTTTTTTTCTGTTTTTTGTGGACCAGGCGACAAGGTTGACAAAGGCTAATCGCACCCTGTCACGGCATTGTACGCAGCTTGCTTCCTCCGCGTCTAGCGTTTGGGCCGGCCAGACGACCGTAACACATGTAAAGTTCGTGTTCGTGTGAAACGACCATGCAGCCCCACAGCATTAACCTTAATGGAATATACATAATGGAACTACTGTATTTTCTTTCGCCACTCATCGACTTTAAAGACACTGCCGTTGAAGAATGATGCCTCCTAGAGGAAGGACGCACGCCCATGTTCGTGTCTGTAGAAGGGCTGTCGCTGATTACACTACAGAGGTACCGATTTTATGACTGTTTCTCTACGCCTATCATAAGCTTATGAAAGTGATCACCGCTGGCAATCTCCCGAGGACGATACGCGTGTTGACGCATTCACTGTAATGAAAGACGAGCGTATGCACGCGCAAGCACAGGCGCTGGGAGCCTATAGACGGGCTAGCTTTTTGCTCTATTATGCATGCATCCACGATAGGTTGATTGTGACGCATTTTACCTGCGGCCTCTTCGCAGAAATATGGATTTGCCCGTGCCGTTTCAAGAGACTGTCACGGCCGCTTTAGAGCGATTTTTGTCTCACTCCCCTACTCGCAGCGCCATCGGTTAGTCAGCGGGGACCCGTCACTTCCCTCATCCTGTAACCAATTCTTATGGAACCAATTCTTCCGCTCGGTCTTCGCAAACGATAATGGCGTCACGCCGGACTTAGTTTCAGGGTCTGTTCCCAGAATCGACCCACTCGTTATCACAGACACTGGCGTTCTTAATCTTCTGCTTGGCCTAGACACTAAAAAGGCGTGTGGACCGGAAGATATACCCGTCCGATTTCTGAAAAGGTACGCACAGTGGTGCAGCAGGTGCCTCGACCTTATTTTACGGAAATCTCTTTCAACGTCAAAATTACACGAAGATCGAAAAATCATCATCGTCCTCTTCATCATCAGCCTGCCCAGGTCCACTGCAGGACGAAGGCTCCTTCCGTTGACCTCTAACCGCTCCTGCCCTGCGCCACTCGAGTCCACAGTTTACCCCCGAATTTCCGTATTTTATTCCTCCATCGTGTAATTGGCCTTACCCTTCTTCTAGAACCAGGTCTTGGTATCCAGTCTGTTACCTTAATTGTCCACCGGTTGTTGGCTCGTCTCACTACGTGGCCGGCCCAAGTCCATTTTAGATGCAAAGGATCTGTTGCTCTCGGCTCCGTCGTCCGTCGTCCGTCGTCCATCCATCCGCCGGCCCAGGAAGACACCGGCAACATTGTCGCTCCAGGAGCCCTTTAAGGGGAAGCGTGCTCGTCTCGTGCCGGCCCAGGAAGACACCGGCAACACTGTCGCTCCAGCATCTCATGGTCGGGGCTATGTCCCTCCCTTGTTCTGGCGCCGTCCACACCCCCACTGCGCATGCTCGGCTCATCTCGGGCCGGCCCAGGAAGACACCGGTAACACTGTCGCTCCAGGAGCCATTAAAGAGTAATACACCACCGGGCGTTAAGCAAGCCGAGCATGCGCAGTGGGGGTGTGGACGGCGCAACAACGACAAGGGAGGGACATAGCCCCGTCGCATCTAATAGCATTACACCATCTTCCCGTAGGGGAACCCTAAGTAGTATGCGAAACAGCCATGGGCTCAACGCAATTTCCAATTTCGTAGTTCCGGTAAGTGAAAAGTGTGGTAGTTACCATGGAAATCAAACTAAATATAACGGTAGCTACGTACCTCAACCTAACGGAAACGACGAACTGAAAACTAATGGGCACTTGAATCGACCCCATGGCTGCTTTGCGTACTACTCAGGGTTCCCCTACGGGAAGATGGTGTAATTTTTCTTTTTCTAATTTGTTCTCTGATCCAAATAGCTTGTTTGTTGTCCGTGAGTGTTATTATTAACATTATTTGTTCTATGGCCCATTGAGCCGACCTGAGTTTGCTTTCTAATTGCCTATAAGGCGCCAAGTTTCAGCTCCATATGTCATAACCGGCAGTATACACTGGTCGTAGATTTGACAGTCAAGGTTCCGTATTACGTGATCCTATAGAGCAGTGGTTCTCAAATGGGGCTCCGCATACCCCAGGGGGTCCGCGATAGCATTTCAGGGGTCCGCGAAGCTTCCCGCCAAACGTTTCACCCGCCATTTTTCTCTCGATTTTGCCAGCATTTGCTTGCAAAGCAAAAAGGTGGATCCGCCGGATTAAATGTACATTTAGCTTCTCCGCGTGGCACATATTTTGACATCTGCATTTTGTCCAACACGCCAGCTATGAAAGACAAAGAAAAGAAACCCACAAAAGGCAGCATATAGGTGTCTAGAAGACTTACAGATTCAAGTACAAATTGTTTGACATTATGGCCCAGATCAACATACGCTCCATCGTGGGGTCCCCCATCACTATCGCAAGCCCAAAAGGGGTCCCCGGGGCAGTCATGGCTGAGAACCACTGGTATAGAGGTTAGTACCTTGCGTTGTGAGCAAATAAATAAATAAATAAATAAATAAATAAATAAATAAATAAATAAATAAATAAATAAATAAATAAATAAATAAATAAATAAATAAATAAATAAATAAATAAATAAATAAATAAATAAATAAATAAATAAATGTTCCTGCTTCAGGACGAACTTATGACAACTACGCGTGCCAAGCTATCAGCTCGCTCTGGGACGCCGCTTTTTTCGTTGTACGGGAATTGAACAAGGCCAGAACCCCCAAGCTACTTTTAATCCCGCGCCTGGCGCGAACAATACAAGTTCGCCTACAAAGTTAGGGCACGCGCGCAATCTCGTTAAAGCCCTTCCCGAAATATCGACACGGGATGAGCCCACACGGGACCCAACGGTGACTAGTTAGGTCTGCTACGCGACGTCTCTGCGCTTTTCGATTCAATTATTTGACAGCTTCCTCCCATCGCAGGCCTCCGGTGAACCGAGTGGCACCTCCGGGATTCCTTTTCTTTTTTTTTTATTTAATGGCAGCGTAAACGGATTAGGTAGCGTGTATCCGACGTGATTACCTTCAATACAGTCTATAGCCTGAAACTATTACAGACCCCTGTAAACAGGATAAAATTGTACCCGGAGTTCGGTGGTTGTCTGTGTGGCCTTAATTTCGCCTCCAGCATTATTTTCAAGACCACGTAAGCAGCGGCTATTCTGGGATTTTCTCTGCCGATGGCACCATTCTTTAAATGAACGAGGGACGCCCGAGGCCGACAAAAAAAAAACATTTCTTAATCTGAGTTTTTCTGGCCACTGTGTCGGAAACTGTCGGCCAGTCTGCGGAAAGTTATAGTTGTGAATTTTACTGTCTGTCAACCAAACATATGGTTGCAATGGTGTCGGGAATTGAAAGCTGCTTGTTTCGTGCGAGGAACCCTAATCGTCTCGAAAAAGTTGTTGTTGCCTAGTTTCTGGCAACATCTGTAGGCCACTTTTTTAGTACTTACTCGTATACTCTGCGGCAAACGAAATTTTTTTTAAATTTCTACTCACTGATTGTTCCACATGTACATCCTTACCACCATCATTAAGAAGAACCGGCAGCGGATACAGACACAGAATGTTCCATGAACAGGTCCTCGTAAGTCGTCCATTCCGTTTTGCCCAGAGCGTACACATTACCCTGCGCAACAGGCTGATGCCACGGCGTACACCTGAGCGGATATTTACTGCGACACTGCGCAGGGAACACGTAGGGTATAAGTCACCTCAATGCTAGCGTCTTATTCTAGCTGGCATCGATACGCTCATTCACGGCGACGACTTGTTTTTGCCTGGAAGTGCTCCGAGCAGACGGTAGAAGCATCCTCCCAGGCTGAAGACTCGGGAGCACGGAGGCAATCGAGGGAACGGGGAACGAGGCACAACTAGAGGCACGACAATTGGGCAGCCCCCTCGCACGCCCTGTCTTGGATCTCGGGATGACGTATATAAATTACCCGGCGAGATGGTTTTCGTCCCCGTTACCGCCAGGCCGCTTCCCCTCTCCGGAAGAAGCTCTCCCGTCGCAAACGTTTCGCAGGCTCGCCGAGGATGAAGTCGCCTAGGATCGAATTGCCTCCGCAGTCGTGCTACCCGACCTGGAGGCAGGGACCTCCATCTGCGGCAATCCGGATTGATGGTGGATTCATTGGATGGAGGGGTTCACCGATTTTTTTTTCGCTTGTTAGCTAGCCGAAGTTGTCGGAGGCCCGAAGCTAAGCTTCCGGCAAGTTAGAAATAAGCGGCTCAGCTCAGCTGCTGTAGTCGGTTCGTCTAACTACGCTTCGCAGTCACTTCCCAACGCGGCCTAAATGCTTTAGTTATTGTTGTTGTTGTTTTACACCTTATAACGGCAAGTGGGACATTCCTGTTTTTTTATTCTGAATGAGTCAATTAATGACTTTTCTCACATGTTTTTGATTTCTTACTTGTTTTGGACTCTCCGTGATTTTAGGAGGATAAGGTAGCATTTTCTCTGCCACATTACTTAATAGTACCACAGTACTTAACAGTACCTTTTGTTCTAATTAGGGCAGGCGTACTATCAACACATATCTTGTATTATTAGGGCTACGCTGCTAAAGCGAGAAGTCCGATACTGGTGGTTCGCTCGCGCCCACGTGGTAGGTCTCTTAAACCCCTATAATATCCTTTGGCAATCCAAGAACATCCAACCCCTCAAGTTCCTATAGTCTACGCATTCATGGCGCTCCTTTCCATTATGATGGCTCGACCACTGCCCTTAGGCCCAATTCAACAAAGCATGCCCCCAATTTCATCTCATACAACGTGTAGGTCCCCAACTTGCAGGACTCCGAGAGGACGATTCCAGCAAGCTCATACTAGCCCTGCTGCTTGTTCGCATCACCTACAGGACGCTTTATTTTGCCCTCAAACCCGGCGAAAAGTAAACTTGATATCTTTATGCGAAAAGCTTACAAGGCGGCCCTCAACCTTCCCAGCTTCACGCCCATGCATAAAGGACTCGGGCTGGGCACTCACAACGCCTTCGCCTTCAACTGGCACCCTCAGCTCGGTATTCAGGGACTCGTAACAAATACTTCAAAACAGGCCTCACCTGATCCCCCTTTCCATACGTCATCGGCTTCATCGCCCCAATCTGAAGACACCCAACTCACAACAGGACAGAGGAGTAGCCCATGTCAGAGCTGTACAAAGAACACTTGAGATCACTCAACTTGACCGTCGCACCACAACTGTGGCTTCCGAGTCAACGCTATCACGACAACTGCAGTCACGTATTATGGAATCTCTCCCATTACCGCTGTATTTATCGTCATAGCTCACGCCACCACCACGCACCGCAGTCAACTCGGTGAACGCCGTCAACAACTTTTCACCATTAACTGACTCTCTCCAGACCAGCATACTCTACTGCAAAGGACAAAGTCCCCTTGCAGCAATTCAAATTGTGCAAAAACCTCCCTCACAAGTATCCGTAACAATAAAATGGTCCCCTGCTCACACTGGCCTGCTGGGGAATGGAGCTGCCCGTGCTACAGCCCGCGACAGCCGCAACCTGGTGCCACCAGTGGTCCGCTACCCGAATCGTCAACCATGGAATACATCATAACCAACCCCCTCGCCACCACTAAGTCCATCCTCACCTGCTACAAGGATCTCCGCTACAAATATCCTTCACCCCACCTTTGCCTCACACACGCACACAAGCATACACCTGGCGACGCCCACGAACAGGTACCTGTACACAGGTATACACGACTTCACCACAACCCTCAGTCTTGTCAACCAGGTAACACCCCACTAGACATTTTCACCTTGTCACTGAATGCCCGCATTCCCCAGGTGTCCTACCCCAACTAACCCTCGTCCCTTCTCGTGAGCCGTCGAAAACGCTGCTGACCAGCTCCAACCACGAAGATCAAGCTATGCTGGCCATAGAGTTTCATACTAATATATACTAGAGGTAAACCTGGCGCTGCAATCGCGGGCCGCCGTGAGTGGTGCCATTGCCGATAGCGACGTTCTTCGCCTACTTGGTTTAATTAGCTAGCCATGTGGCTTCTTTTTTGTCTCAAATCAACGAAAAAGGGTAACATTTTCTTTCTTGTTCATTGTGCATGCAAATAATCACGGACAAATTAATCTTTTTGGAGGTTCAATTTTATAATAACAAAACAAATTCGATGAAGTTTCTACAGTAGTATTTTTGATTTTTTGCAGCCAACTTTTCAACCTGTTCATGAGCCATGTCAAGGACAAGCGAAACGTGCCTGCTCGGTACATGATGAAACGCTCGCTGAAGCGCGGCTCCTCTAGGCAGTGGCGCCAGATTTCCCTCTAGTATCTATTAGTATGAAGCTCTATGATGCTGTCCGACGGGGCGGTGACGGCGGCGTCCTCTCGCGGCCTCCTGGAGACAGGGGGTTGAGCACGCCCTCTTTTCTTGCCCCTCCGTAATATGCCTTTATTCATCGCCAGTATCGTCTAGTTAGGATGCTCCCTCCCACACGATTCCCGAAGTGCTGTTAATATTGTCCTTTTGTCGGCCGTTTTCATGCTGCTTTGATTGTTTTCTTAAACAATTTAAAAGTGGTCGAGAAGCCGTTTCTCAAAAATGTTGGGTAGAGGGTACTTCTTGGTTCTTCCTTTGGAGCTTTTTTAAAGGAACCCTGCAACACTTACCGTCGACTACTCAGAATGTATTTTGGGGTAAAGTCTATTGTCCCAGCAATCTCCTCCCGCAAGAATTATGAAAATCCGTTCACTATCACCGAAACTACGCGCGATGAAACATCGCACATAAATGTTCCCTCTCAACTCAACCGCAACAACGCGACGAAAGCTGCGCGCGCTCTCCCGGAGAGGGGGGCGGCGCGCGGCTTTCTGTTCGGCGGCCTTCGATATGTCACAGGCCGGGGAGTTTCGTCCTTTTTCCCGCAACGTGGACGGGTCTATTTCCGGTCTGGTGCCACAAAAAAGCAGGCATGATGGCCTGCTTGCAAGCAAGCGCTCAGGCTGGTAGGGCGTTTTTGGAGCAATAAACATTTTTTGTCTAGTGGGCTCGTTGAAAGTGGAATATTTAGTTCGTCACTCAAACTCCGCGCACACTCAAAACAAAAGAAACACCAAAAGCATGCGTACAGGTTCAGACATACAAGAGGTTCATACACAGCGCCGACGACGGCTGATCGTCACAGGAAATGCCAGAATTTAGCCGCGAAGTTGACCAGCGACAGCCAATAGGACAGCCAGGACAGCCATGGCCCGATTGACGTCGCAAAGGCCATGCCAGGGGTGCATAATGAGGAGAATTGAAGAGAGAGCGGTTGGTTTTTTCGCGTCTTTCACGGCGATTTGCGCGCTAACTGCTTCACGTGCACGTGTAATATTTGGCTCGGGTGTTCCCGGAAGTCTAATCTAAACGTCGCGCTGGTTTACTTGCACTGCACGAAGAGTGTTGCAGGGTCCCTTTAATGGTTCCGGGAAGCTCTCTGATGAATCCGAAAAAAAAAAAACTTGTGACCGAAAGAGAACAGCGGTGGAACGGTTGTGCAGTGTCATCTGTTAGTGCAAAGAGCACGCTATCACGAGGCGCCCTTCGCGAGGTATGATTACTGTAACTGTCGCCGCTGCCTCTGTCGACGCGGGCTGGTTAAAGGCCTACGTGCGTGTTTTACGCCGTCTTACAGTACATCCCATGCAATTTTATTGGTCAATTTAGTGGGAGTAACGTTCCTTTGTTCATCTGTAACCATACATTAGCAAAACAGGGCGCCACGCAAGTGTGTGCAGCAGACATTCCACGAGTCGTGAAACCGAACAGTATTAGGGCATTACTGCGTCACCGCGGGACATCCACATCATATTCCCAAATGAGCACCCCACCAGAGAATTAATTCTAGGGTACCCCATAGCAGGAGCTCAATGACGACATATTTCCGAAGCTAAAAGCAATCCCACCATTAACAATCATCCCAGCGAGCTGCTCCTGCGACGGATAGCCAACAGCGAGTACAAGAGCGATAGTGGCGCTGACCACTTGGAAATGGCGCGAGCAACGCGAGTGCACTCGCGAGTGGTGAGCGGGGCTCAGTGCGCGTGGGGCTGGCACTCTCTCGCACTCGCACTCACACTCGCCAGTCCAAAACGATGGCGAGGCTCACTCACCACTCACTCATGAGTGGGGAGGGGGGTGGGTGAGTGCACTCGTGAGCGAGCCTGCTGGCCTATGTTTATAATATTGTAAAGTTTCGTGTGGGGATATTGCAGAGCAGTACACAGGAGTTAGCGAGCAAGAAGAGAAAGCGACGCAAGGAAAGAAATCGCGGAATAAGGAACAAAGACATCCGCCGTTTCTTATACATGACAAGCATTAGGATAACAGTCATCGTTCTGGTATGTATCGAAACTTACCAATATCACATTGTTCAATCACATGTCCATCTAGTCACTTCCAGTCCACAATTTTGCATGTGAGCAACCAGTGCCTGAATAGATTTTGCCGGTTACATGCTACCTCAGCTGCCACCAGATTTTGAGTTTCGCCTATTGCGGGGTAAATATGGGCGTTTTGTTTTTTTACACACAGGTTGAACTGGTTTAACGGGTTCAGAAATTGTTAAACTTAAACTTCCGGACTCTAACCTCGCGGTCGGAACACACTTTCTAACGCCCCTTTCTTGTTGAAAATTCTCACAGATCGATGGAAAATCTTAAGAATACGGTCTACACGATCTAGAATAAGGTAGTTAACCACTGTTCACGACACACTTCAGTTCCCTTTAATAATACATTCCAAAGCCTTCCCACTATCGTTCGCGAGGCCGTTGCATGCATATGCATATGTATAAGTAAATACAACAAGATAACAATTAAACGAAACATCGAGGGCGCCCGGCTGACGCTGTCAATCGCAGGGCAGTTTGTGCTCTCCCTCATTCCTCTATACATTTTGTAAACGTCGCTTTGGTTGCCGACCGCGTTCGAATTTGCGTTCAGATGTCCGAACGTTCGCGTACGGAATGAGAATATTGCCGCGAACTATACCATCAAGTTTGTTTATTCTTGTGTTTTGTTTCCAGAGTTTGGTGCACATCATGGTGGAGGAATGTGGCGCGCACCCAGCTGTCTTATTTAAATTAGTAGTGAAGCGCGCGTTTTCGTCTTTCTCTTGTATGCCGCGCAGGCTATCTGATTTGATAGGAAGAGTGTATTGCCTGTCGTTAGTAAATTGTAATGCTCGTCTTTGATCGCCAACGTTCTAGATCTCATTCGATTGTTCTCGAAGGGTTAACGCCGAAGGACAAATGCTCGCAAGGCAAATACGAAACATTCGATTCGCCGGCGCCAGTCTGAGAACGTCACTCCGTTGACTGCTTCTACTCCGCCTGTATTTTCTCTGAGTTTCTGTGGAGCACAAGTTCGCTCCAGGGAAAGTTGTTAATTCAAGAACCCTGTGTCGTCCTTGGCTGCGTCACATCTGTTGAGGTGCTTGGTGCGCACCCTTTATGTTCCCTACGTCCTCTGGACGCCGCCCAGACAGCTCAAGTCGAGCCAGCTGCCGACGGCAATGTTTACAGGCCGCCGAGTTTGGTCTTCTGCCTGAAAGAACCACAAGAATGGCCGCAGCAACACACAGCATGGTGCAAGAAGCCAATCCTTGCATTGTCCTGCAACAGCCTGTAAAAAATCAGCGGGCCACAGCACTTCGGGCTTTGTGCCGCACTCCTCGGCTGTGTGGCAAAGCCTCCACTACGTTCGCCTTTCGAGCAGGCCTCCCTGTCGGTGACTCACGGACTCACGCTTGCAGCCGACGGATCCAAACACGCCGCTACATGCCTGGGGAAGTTCGGATCGCTGTCGCTTCTCTCTGCGTGATTCAAACTTCGGTAGTGGCAGACGAGACATGCAGAGACTTGTCCGAAGGACGGGGAAGCCTTTGCGGAGACCTCCTCTCTCCCCTCTCTCGGACTCAGCGTGCGCCGCTACTACCGACCGCTCACGAACCCTGGAAAGAGCGTTGTGTGTGTCTGTACCGTTCGTGTAGTGTGCTCAATCTAGGGGGAACGCTTGTTTGACCGTTTGCGCCTTGGGTATAAACAAAACCCCTCCAAGCGCTGTAGTTCATTCCTGTTTCAGCGGTGAATCAATGCTGTCACTCTGCTCGAGTACTGTACTGTAACCTCGCCCGTCGGGGCATTGTTCTTGCCTGGCTTCGGCTCATCTCTCGCCATGCAGTAAACAAGTTAGTTTGCCTTCGGCTTCTGGTCTTCTTCAAGGCAGAAACATTCTTCTTCAAGGCCGCTCGCTTCACCACGCTACCACACGCATATCGGAGTCAACGGAGGACGGCTCGGGTACCCCTGCTCGTATGCAACAAGCCCCGGGAATGACTGTCTTCCGCGGATCACCCCCAGAAGAGGAGTGCCTGGAACATCTCGAGCGTGTCCGAACATTCAACCGATGGGGCGACAACGAAACATCGAGGCAAGTGTTCTATCTTAGAGACTCCGCCCGCACTTGATTCGAGAACCAGGAGCGCACCCTGATAACCTGGGAGTTATTCAAGGCTGAGTTTCTGAAAACGTTCACCACTCTGGTACGGAAAGAACGGGCCAAGCAGTCACTGTAGACACGCACGCACGCAACAACCCAATGAATGCGGGCTCGTTTTTGTCATGTGCAGCTTTCCCGCTCATGGCAGTCCTTTCAGGAGCGATTACTCCGTAGTTCTTCAGCGAAATGTAATGTTATTTTGCGCAGCTAACATTGGGGGAGAAAACTTGCTTTGTGCGTAGTTTCAAGTCTCGCACATTGCGCGACTAGGTTCCTGAGCCATGGAAACTGTCCCATAGAAATGCATGGGGAGAAAGGTTTGACATAGAATTACACACAAAATATTCAGAAGCCCGGAATGTTCTTTTAGTATTTTGATGCTCACGTAGACTCCTTGCTTTATGCCAAATATCACTTTCGTGAAGTGGTTTTGCTAGGTTCCTGAGAGGTCGGAATTTTGAGCGAGAAAGCTGGGTATGTGTGGAAATGAAGTGACTATTTCGCCGCACGGACACGGAAATGACGGAAGAAAAGAAACTGGGGGATAAAGTTCGCGGCCATATCTCACCGTCAATGGTTAAGAAATGCCCGGGTATTGCACAAGGAATGCCTTGGGTTCCGTCAAAACATGAAAAAATAAAAACAAAATAGAAAAAAATCCCAAAAATTTGCAGTTCATTGGATTCTGGCATCAAGGCCACGGGAGCAATTTAATGTGTTCGTGATGTGCAGCGTAAATACCAGTAACACCTCAGGGATCGATAAATGTCATAAATTGTACAAATTAGATCACGAAGTAACAAAACAAGTTAGGAAGGGAGAATAAACCCAGAAAGTTCTCCATAATATTCCCTTATTTTCTATAATTGTTGAACACCGCAACATGTCCAAGCTTCGTGTAACTTTTCTTTGTTAAATTTGCTGCACATTTGGAACATCCGCACACTGGTCGGGAAATGCGGTGCGCTTGCAATCAGGAGTCGTCAAACAAACAAAAAAAAAACGAAAGAGAGACAGAGAGCGAGAAAGACCCACAATGTGTGTGGTAACCAACTCACCGCAGTGGACAGGAGGAGCGCTATCATCTCGTTGATATTTCCATTTCGTGTGGATGATCTCCTCTTTTCCTCTTGTTTTATATTTTCACAACTCGGTCACGAGACAGTGAAAGCACGACACAGGAGTGAAACGACAACAGCCTGCCCACATGTAGCCTCGACGATGACGAGGACGGGACAGGGTTCTCGGTTAACGACGGCGTCCGTTTTCACTGGGCATAAGAGCGCGCCCGCGACGACACACGCGGCCACACGCAACGCGCGCAGACGCCACCCGCTCGCGCGTCGGCGAAGTTGTGAGCCGCGCGCCCAGTGGCGTCCCCCGACCCCCGAGCAGGAAGCGGGACGGTCGCACCTCTTCGGCGAGATCCCGCGGCCGGAAATAAGTTGTCTCTTGTTGCTTTGCGGCCAATCTCGGGAAAGCTCCATCGATTTCGGCCCCAAATCACGTGCTCGCGCTCCGTGCCAGGGGCAGCGCCACTCTGTGAACAGCGTTTCAAGCGGGCGCGCTGTTCTATAGACGCCCATGGAGCCGCCACACGCACTCGGGCGCTGAAAGGCAGCAGTTTGGAACATGCGCGTGTTCGTTTCGCGTTTACGTCACGGTTCATCAGCAGCATCATGTCTTCATCATCAACAGCACTTACAGCAGCAACGGTGCAGGATAAAAACATCCGCCTTCAACAGCCCCTATCCAGCGCTGTGCAGATTCATTCTTTGCCGCCGAATTTCCTTACCTCATCCCTTCCGTCAGGTTCTTGCCCTCCTACTTACAGTCCCCGAAGTGTTTCCGCTACCCTGGTGGTCCGCCGGTTGTCAGCTCTCCGCATTACGTCCCCAGCCCGACCGCTTATCTTTTTCTTAATTTGAGCTCGAAAGTCTTCCCCCGGAGTTTGCTGCCAGATACAAGACACTCGTTTCCGTTCTGTAAGAGTTACTCCTACCATTCTCCTTTCCACGGTCCTTCGCACCGTTCTAAGTTTACTTTCAAGTTTAGGCACAACGAGCCATCACTGGGACTCATCGGCTGCGGGTAGTACACGATATGGCCTAAGGATAGCACACAAAAGGTGGCACACTGCATAAGAACTTGGTGTTGCCTGCTTGAACGACTCCTGGAGCAGCACTTTGTCTTGTGTCTTTCAATCAATCAATCAATCAATCAATCAATCAATCAATCAATCAATCAATCAATCAATCAATCAATCAATCAATCAATCAATCAATCAATAAATCAATCAATCAATCAATCAATCAATCAATCAATAGGACAAGAGGACTGTGATTTGGGCGAGTTGGTGAAAGTTCATGATTGACAATCCAGCGCGCGAAAACACGGCACAAAAAGAACGAGAGTTAGACAGGACAGCGCTGCTAACTGATCAATCAATCAATCAATCAATCAATCAATCAATCAATCAATCAATCAATCAATCAATCAATCAATCAATCAATAGGACAAGAGGACTGTGATTTGGGCGAGTTGGTGAAAGTTCATGATTGACAATCCAGCGCGCGAAAACACGGCACAAAAAGAACGAGAGTTAGACAGGACAGCGCTGCTAACTGATCAATCGATCAATCAATCAATCAATCAATCAATCAATCAATCAATCAATCAATCAATCAATCAATCAATCAATCAATCAATCAATCAATCGATCGATCAGTTTTATTTTCGCTTCAAAAAGTACAGCAAGAAAGGGGGCCGGAAAGCCGCTCATTTGCGGCTTGACGGGGCTGTGGACACCCAATGCAGTCACAAAAGCAAACATACATTAAAAAAACATTAAAAACACACATTTAAAAACATACGTGAGCATTATAATATGACATTGAAATAAAATACTAAACTTATAGTCACAAGCACTCTTTAAACGAACAATTCGACAGTTTTCTTTCGGTTCAGTTTCATAATGTCAACTTCTTTTGAGTGAAAATAATTTAATATTGTAGGCAATGTATGCTCCAACCTTTTTTTCCCATAATTTGGGCGGGAAAAGGGAACTTCCCATGGTGACTCTTGATAGAATGGATATGTATATATGGTTTTGCTTTTGGTGAGCTATAATTTTCCCTCACGGCACTTTGGTAATTTGGCATATCAATCTGTGATTATACATATCCTTCAGATTTATAATTCGATGGTTTTAAGGATTGGAGCGGTGTGTTCTATATAATGTACATTTTCAATAATTCGCAGCGCTCTTTTTTGTAATACAGTCATCTTGTGTATGTTTATTTCCGTGGTATTTCCCCACACCAGCATGCAATAGCTCAAGCTAGAGTTGAATAGAGCATGGTATAATTGCTTTTTAATTGTGGTTGGCAAAAAATGGCGACTCCGATTTATGATGCCAACCGCTCTGCTTAGTTTTGGTTGTAGTGTTTTCACACGGTCGTTCCATGACATGTGCTGAGAAAAAACAACACCGAGCGTTTTGACGGATTTTTCAAATGACACAGCATAAGGGCCAAGAACAACTGCTTCCGGAACACTCATTGTGGTTCCCTGTGCACGAAATACGACGCATTTTGTTTTTGATTCATTTAAAATGAGGCCATTATGTTCACTCTAAGCTTGCAGTTTAATACAGAACTGGCTCTCGTTTGAAAACAGTGTCGTCACATCACTCCCCGCAAAAAATACCGTGCAGTCGTCAGCATAAATTACAAATCATAAATAACATAAATTACAATAATCAGCAACCATTCTAGAACCAGACATGTTTGTTTGTATCGGCACACCACCCCTCTGCTGTCTCTCCTATCTAGATGAAAATGATTGTAACGTGGTAACACAACATGATCTGAATCCTGCGTGTGCCAGGTTTAAGTGAACATCAAGATGTCGAAGGCAGCTCCACATGACTCCAATAACTGCCATACCTCGTACAAGTGATCCTGCATTTAAGTGGAATAGCTTTAACCACTTATTGGCACCATTAGTTTGAATAAATGCATGCAGGTACATCGCGCGGATGAACTGTGGCCATAACGACACACAATGCAGGTGCGCACGACTAAGTACATCACAATTTAGGCAGCCTGTTCATCTGCACAGATCATCAGTAAGTCGCTTTCACTTTTCATCGAAATGGTATAGGGGAGGACTCAGTGCGACGGGCAAAGACGGATCCATTTTTGGTCCAGACAAACTTCCAGCTGTTCACGCGCTTGCACGCAATATCCATTCCCAGTAGTCGCTTCATGAATGGACAAAGATGTTCATTTATGTAGATGGCCCTTTCCCCTGATTCAGTGGATGCGCCCTCACTCGGTGCTGCCAGCAAGCCTACCGTCGCGTTTGTGAGCCTTGTCTTTTTAGCTTTTTCAAGTACGGCGTCGCGTTTATCGCGTTGCTGAAATCGCACGATGTTATTCGATACACTTTTGTCTTTTGTAGGCACCCTGTGGCACACATCGATGTCATTTTCCCGTCCAGGCACGCGCACATTACCTGCGATCGTATGCGTGTACGGGGAGGAGGGGAGGAGGATTCGTGTGCACACGCGAGCAGGCTTCGCGCGCTCAGCGACATTCAAGGGCCTGGGCACGCCTTCTGGGTGAAACGCACACGGTGCGGCCTGCCCAAGGCCTTCCACGAATATCCTACGAGCTTCCTAATTACACAGTTAGCATTAGGCAACTAGCCAAGTATGTTCGCGATAAATGTCATCTCTGCTTGACGAAGCGAATGCGAGTGTGCATCGAGTCATAGTACCCGAAAAAGGAAAAAAATTTCTTCCACCTCCCCTCGCGGGGACCCCTGTGTAGATGCGACGCATAGGGGGTTCCGTTGTTGTTTCCGTTAGGTTGATTCTCCCATCGCGTGAAACGTGCCGTGAACCCTTTGCCGCGGCTATGACGCAACACAATCCAACACAATCCACGTTAGTCCAGTCCAATCCAAATCCAATCCAATCCAATCCAAGCCAAGTCAAGCCAAGCGAATCCAATCGAATCCAATTCAATGCCCCTCGCGAAAGAGTGTTCGATATCGGAGAGGAGAGGGGGTGAGCGGCGGAGAGCGCAGCTCGCGCGGCGAGGAGAATGGGGGAGGGGTGTGGACGGACAACAACAACGCCGTATGGAGGGACAAGGCAAGGGAATGCGATGCCATCGCATCTAAAAGAAAGCACACAGAAGGTCGAGGGAGGTAATTGTGATGAGTGGACATGCGCGCGTTCTGCAATACGACAGCCATGATTTCGAAATCACTGGATCGTAAGGAGTGCATTCGCATCCTGGTGATTTGTATTTATTTATTTGTATTTGTATTTATTTATTCATTCACAAAAGTGCAACCCCGTTAGGTCGGTTGCAGTGTGGGATTAGTGTACTCCATGTGAACACACACGCAGGCACTCACTCTTCAAACTACGCCAAAGCTTAAAACATACTGTTCCGGAGCAGGAAAAAGGCCTATTCACAAGTTATGCAGAGAGAATGATCTATTAACAAATAATTAACAAGGCAGATTCAGGCAAGCGGCTAGGTCGCTCTGCACTCGCTCATCCGCCAGAGCGCCTTCTTCGACGGTTGGCTAGGCTGCCTATACAACCATGACACATACCCACTTTGGGAGGATTGTACCCCGCGCATTGGAGTCGCTCGACACTGAGCGGTGAACTCGGTTTTCTGGTTACCGCCCTGTGGCAATATTATAAAGCAACAAAAACAGCTTTCAGCCAAGTGTGCGAAAGCGGCTGAATGAATCTTGGCTGGCAAATTTACGTCTGTAATTTTGAAGGAAGAAAAAAAGGTAAAAGAAAACAGTAACGTTACCCAGGCTACGGTCTATTTTTATATCCCACACGTGGGAAAGGAAAACAATGGTTAAAAAAAAGAAGAGAACCGAATAAGGCACTGACTATAACTATGTTTACTTCCTAATGCGAAATTTGTGCACAGCGGAAACTGCAGTCTTCTCGGTCGCGGCGCGTATCTGCTGCGTCTCAAGAAGTGATCGCGTGACCAGCGAACGCATGGCGGGGCGCGCTTGTCTGCCGCTATCTCGCAGCGCGTCGCCGCCGCCTAGTATGTTGTTGCAAATCCTGTTTGAACCTCCCACGCAAATGTCACGCGATATCGAGAAGCAGAGAACGGAGGAGATCGTGGCGAAAGTGTGATGTGGAGGCAGCGAGAGCGATGACGCCATAGCAGCGCGTGCCGCTCTTCCCCTCACACTTTCGCCTGGCGCTGCTCTCCATTTTCTTTCTGCCTTCGCTGTCTCTTTCGCTCACTCGGTTACGCGGCGGCCACGACGCCGCCGCCGTCAAACCTCGGTGCCGGGCGCCAAAGTGCTGCGCACTTAAAGAAGGCGAAAGGTAAGGACGGAGCGCAAAGGGGCGTGCCCAGCGTTAGGGCACTATAGACGATAGAGTTCAGTGAGTTCATAATAGAGTGTAGTATTTTGTGCTAAAGTCTTCTGTACACGTCCGTCGTTATACCCTGGACGGCCTCAGGCCTAAATGTTCGTACTGCGTAAAACACCACACGCGACGCCACATGGCGGATGCAGCTACGAGGAACTCAGTGGCTAAACATACAAACTGGATCCGACGGAAGCGGGGAAATTGAAGCAGACGTAAAATAAAAAAAGGTGAAATGAGCAAATGAAATAACAACCAGAGCAACGCAGAGTCGACGAAGGAACGCTTTAAAACGACAAATCGACCAGGAACATAACAGGTAAATGGATACCAAGAAGTGGGATACGGGAATACAGCGAATGCTAAGTGACGAGGAGGACAAAAAATCTTTAGCGGGGGAGGGGGAGTGCGAACGCTGAGAACTAACTGCAGCAGCCGCCCGGGTAGCGACAAAGAGCGATGCGTAGAAAATGTTTGAATAGACTGAATGCCGAGTGCTGATGGAAAACACTCTTCCCGCCTCCGATTCTGAACCGCTTCTTGAGCGCACGTGTTTTCACTCATATCCAAGTACGGGATCTGTGATGAGATCGTCGGTCTCGGGAATAAGAGCTGCGGTAAGAAGTCCGTTATAAAGGAGACGACGATACGTGCTGAAAGGTAATTTAGTGTCATGTTGATTTTGCCGCGGTAATATCGCATGACGAGAGCCGAGAAACAGCTATCACCGCTGCCTTCTAAAGCGTCCCTTAAACATTTCCATTCAAAAGCAATCATTTCGCATCGAGGCGGACAGGTTACTCGGGCCTAGGACACGCCCTGCTTTGCACGAGGAGTGACAGTGTGCGCCGCATCACTGTTGATCCGAGAAAAGGCGTGTTCCGAGGAAGATTGGAAAGCGCGCAGAGACAAAAACCGAAGCTCCGTGGCAAACGATGAAAAGCGCGTTCGGGTTTTCTTTGTTCCCCGTTTACCCTACGACATCAGTTGTAAGGCCGCTTCGTTTGGAGGCGCACAGGCTGCGTGTACACGCGGTGAGAAATCAGTTTGGGTCATCGACACGGAAAACAATAAAAGGATTGGCCTGTAACAAGCTCGGGTAGGACCCATGGCCTCTATACGATGGGAGGTATGTTCAGGAGCAGTTTGAAGAGAACAGGGCGAGCTCGAAGGGGAGCCTCGGCGAAAATTTGATGAAGTCAGTGTCAGCTTTAATTCAGGCTCTATCAACGTCCATGGGGCGGTGACGGCCTTAACGGAATTCGCGTCGCTTCCGCGAATAGCTCGGTACGCAACTCCGGCGTGAGCGTGCGGTAGGAAATCCTGAGCGGTCTTTTTAATGCACTAGTCGTTTTTTTTTCTTTTTTTCATTTACCGGGGCGCTGCCGTGCGATGCCAGGAAGGTGGCAGCACCGCACGCGCGCCTAACTCGGAGCACGCGAGGTCTTGATAAGACCCCGGGTCCGCTATGCCTCCCCTGACGACTGCTTCCTTTCAGTGGTTACGTCAAAGTCAACAGCACTAACTGGCATCACGAGTCAACTTTGATAGAGATAATATATTTTCTTCCGTCCGGAGGAAGTGCCGCGCAAGTGTGGAGGAATGAGCAGGGGGGCGTGGCCCTTGTCATGGTCTGGGGAAGCCCGATTGGCTTTTCACTTCACTTCAGTTCATCTCTTACCCTGGCGGCAGATTTTCTTCCCCTAAGCTTAGGCACGGTAAATTGTGAGGCCTTACTAGGCCTGCAACCTCTTTGGCGCTACCCAATTAGGCCCCCTTTCTCTTTTTGGGGCGACCTCGCGTGCGTGGACACCGCTCTCAGTGATCGGAAGAAGGAAATGCGTCCGACAGCTTTTCAGTTGCGGAAGTCGAACCCCAACACCACGCTCATCAACAATTTCTCGTTGATGAGCAAGTAAACTGCAGGGTTTTCTGTACAATATTCATGGGCTATTATACGGTCTGGAAGGCGGAAGAGAAATTCATAATGGCTTGCCTGTTAGACATAGTCCTGCCACTCAAAGAGTAAAGGAAGATATGAAGACACAGATGTTAGGGTTTAAGTTTTTTACAAGAGCTTCTTAAAAAAAATATAGCCTTCTGAGAAGAGAACTAACTATACTCCGAGCGACTTATGTAGGTGACGGGTCGTGAAACATTTATCGCAAGAAAACCTTCTGGCAAAGGGAATTGAATTAATTAATTTGTTGAACGAAGAGAGAACCATGCCCCACATTTAATGACGAGGAAGTGAAGTAGGGAGAGCGTGATTGAACCAAAAAGGCGGAAGTGCAGTTCTTGCTTTGCCTGTACGAGCGAGAACAACAAAACTTAAAAATTACCAAATAACAACAAAAAAATAAAATAGGACGAAAGCGGAATTATTTGGAAAAATAGGAAATTCATGCCTAGCATTATACAAGGTTGATTGTGAAGAGAGAGTGCATAATACTTTTCAACATACATTCTCTTAATTTAAATTTGTATTCACGCCCGTTAAAAAAGTTGAACTGAAATTCAGATTCACAGATACTTCATTTACCCTTCCCGTGGGCCACGTCGAGGGATCTCGATTATCTGTGTGTAATTGAAATGTTTCTAGCGGCCAGGATCTAGTTTCACTTCGCCTGCTACCTTTGTCAATAAATTACTGCAATTGGATGTTATCGGATTTCGTCACCTGTCCAATGTTGAGAAGAAAAGAGCTAGCAGCTTGGAAAAGAAAAACCACCTACAAACGAAGTTGCAATATATGGTTCCTAATAAATAAAACTTAAATAAGGCGATGGAAGCCATTCCCGTAATGCAGCCAGTCTTCGTGTAACAAGCACCAGGCCCTATGTCCGCGGCTGAAGCAGGGCTCTTTTAAAAATCCGCCTTTTTTTACGTTTTTAACGCGAAACACAACAAAGGGACGATAAGGAAATCCTCAGAACAGCAACTGAAGCTATCGCCAGCAAATTTTGCGCATGTAATCGTAGCGACGTCTAATTAATTCCCTGTTGGCCAAGCCCGTCTCTTTCGGATATTACTTCAATCTCTTTTCCTTTCTCCTTTAGAGTGGAAGCCAACAATAATGGGGCAGAAAGCTTTTTTCGCGGCCGTTCTGTTCCACTTTTGCAGTGTTTCTTTCGTGCTACCTAAAGACAGGAGAGGGCCAGAGAGGGGGTTGGAGAGGGGGGGGGGGTGGATAAGGCTCCTCAGTAGGCCGGTGCCTCGGCCGAAACGGAGCTAACAATTTGAGAGCCGCGTCAAAGCGCGCCTCTGCTGCGATCTTATTGAGCGGGCGCGTATATAGAGGCCATGGGCCGCCAGAGTGAAAATGGGCGTGTTTGAAAAGGGGAAAGGGAAGCTGCAGCATGCACTACTGCCCTCTCTTTCTTTCTCCCGCGTTTCCCTCCCTTTTCCGCACCGCCACAATCTTTCGTTTCGTTACTTTTTTTTCGTACTTGGTTTAAGTTCGGTTTAACTCAGATGTATCTTTAGAGCCCATTAGCTTATTTTTTTTTTATTTTTCATTTCTTAACATGCTTTCGCATACTTTCCGAATTGCGCTGACACGCTCATTCGCACAAGTGGCACAAAATGGGAGAAAATAAAAAGAGCTCGGAGGCCCGGTCGGAGCTGCCTGTGCACGGGCTTGGGTTCAGCGAGCTTTTAATTAAGAGCGGCTGCAGTGCCAAATGTCGGCAGCAAATAGGTGAATGAAAAAGATTCGCCGTTGGCGGACGGAAGTTCACGCGAGTTTGAAATGGCTGACTTCAGCTTAAACGCAAGCGGCCGAGAGGGAGCGCCGCTGAGCATGCAGTTGGCGATGAACGGCGAAGTTTATATATTGCTCGCTCGCTGACCGCAGAAGGTAGCGGGCCGTTAAGAGTTCTGTTTTGGGACGTGAACGCGTAGGGAGAGTCTCCATATTTCGTGGCCGTGTTTTCGCGGGCGTGCCCACTTAACAGCACTGAACAGCGTGCCCCCTTAACCGCACTGAACGCTGTCCCCACTTGCAACATGCTCGTTCGCCATTTGACCGCGTACAACGCAACAGGTTGCTGCGAAGGTAATTTTTTCGGGTTTGTGCATTTGGTAATGTCTGAAGATTAGAGGCTCTGGTCTCTGGCTGCATTTATAGCTGAAATAAAGATGAGCAAAGCCTTCAAAAACGTGTTTTCTTACTCGCCCTCCGTTTCAACCCAATACCGCGTTTGATGAGAGAGAAGGCGAGTAAGAAAATACCGCCAAACTCAGAAGTAGGATTAAAAACGTTCGACATTGCCTGAATCCTTTAACGCGAAAGCCTTAAACATTCGTGTTTTAAAGAACGCGTGAGGTGTTTAAAACCTAGAAGCGCGAACCTAGAAATGGAAACAGCAGCGTCGGGCAAGGGTTCCGAGAAAGGGCCACGGAACCTTTTCTCGGAAAAAACTGGCTGCTTTGTGCGCATGTGTAATAGATGGTATATAGTCATGTTCGTTTTTTCAATAAAGCTAGTTATGAGTCCGCGCCCGTCCTGTCCCTTCCTCATTGTCTGGTCCTTCACGCGCAATATTTTCAGCCCTTAAAAAAGAGCCTGAAACGTTGTGAACGCGCCTCGTATGCGTCGCCGCGTTGTCTCAGTGCTTCATTCTACATCGCTAGCGGTGACGACCGCCAGACCTAGTAAAGGGCGGGGAAGACAAGAGAAAACACGCCACGAAGGAAGAGGCTCGAACAACTGAATACGCCACTCCTAACGGGTAACGTTTGAGAGGTAACGGAAGAACGTTCGCTCATTGTGACCACAGCGCGCAAGGCGGACAACGAAAAAACTGACTAAATTACCGCGAAATGGTGCGGCTTCGAGATAGTATCCCGCAAAAAGGGCGTAAAATGTTTCCTTGTGCATTCGACTACTCGTATTTCTTTAAACCGGTCCCAACTGCTGCCTCTGTTAAAAAGAACCAGCGGCACGTTCCGAGTGCAGAACGCTCGCGAGTTCACCATGCACCGAACAAGCAACGTGAGGTCGGTAAGGCACGGGCCGATCAATCAAACAGGGGCCGTAGAAGGCATCCGAATTCGTCGCCGTGTAATTTCGCCGCACATACCAGCCCGGGTTGCCACTACGGGATTTGGCGGGGTTTCTTTTTCTCAGTTGGACTTGGGGAGTCCGTTCTTGTAGAGTCGCCCTACGTCGTTTGTCAGCTCTACCCTTCCGCGATTGAATCTGCTTTTTTTTTCTCGCAAATATTCCGAGTTTCTTCGATGCCTGTTTCTGCTTTTGAAACTCAAAGAATAGAAGAAGTTATAGTTTTGCGGAAGGCCGGCTCCACTTTTCTTTGATCTGTGCTATATTCCCGAGAGATTCAATGCCCGCCTGGGTTCGCCATTCCTTTCCCAGTTTTCTGTATTTTTTGTATGAACGCCGGGGTAAGGAACACTCAACCCATTTTTTACGAACTGCATGCCGGGTTTGTCGTCTGTTCCTCGCGTTTTCCGCCACCTCTTCTGTTATCTTCGTTATAAATTTATTTGTATGAATGTTAGAAATTTTCCTTCTTATGCGCTTGGCTTTCATGTGGAACTAACCTTCCACTTCTTGCGGCGTGCAGGCGCGTGAATGGACTGCAGCGTAAGATTAAATAAGCGTGGCTCAAAGGTTATTCAAACCGACTGGAATATTAGGAATAGCGGTGCACACGGAGGTGGAAAATAAAGTGAGGGCATGGGCAGAGTTTAACCCGATGCCTCCTCCCCCCACCCTTTAATTGCAGAAATGGCTATGCATGTTCATAAAATTTTCGTGTTGGAAACCGTGAACCCTTACGAATGTTGAACCCGCCTTCGCAAACCCGCGTTCCTACCACGTGACTTTTAGCAATCAATGGGAAGGTCAGGTTGGCGCATATATACCCGCGTTCAAACTGCGTACTCTTTTTCGTTGTGTTATTTTTTTTTCTGGCGTTGTTGTTTATTGATCCACAAGGAACTGGGGAGGGAAGAACGCACTGCGTATATTATTGTACCCTGCAGCCACGGGGCGCACCTGCATACAGCGCAGTGCGGGGGATGGGAACATAGGGGGAGAAAACGTGATAGAATAGGAGACAGTATACTACAGGGGAGCTAGAACGTCTGTAGGTCGGCTGTTGCAGGAGTCATCACTCTCAAGCAGGAGAGCACCTGAGCACGTAACACCTGAGATTTCCCCTCCCTCGCTCCCTCCTGGTCTCCGGTTTGAAAGTCAAATTACACCTGCTGTCTTTCCTTCCTTCCAGTCCTTCCTCTTAAGTTTGCAGGTAAAGTATCAAGTGTCGACCGCTTCACGAAACTCGATTTAAAAAAAAAACGTAAGGTGAACCCGTTAGGAATGCTTCGCATTAAAAATTCCCCCGCACCTCCCCGAGGGGGATTGTGAGGATGCAGAAATGCATTGGGTGCACCGATGAGTGTGATGCGATTAATGGCGAAGAGAGAGGCGAGAGTGTGAGCGTAATCATTTATTTTATGTGAGGAAGGCACCGCACAACCTTCGATACGTCGATGGGCACGTTCACCGCCTGTCCCTTGATTCCAAACTGGCCGTTGCCTCGAGTCAGCCGCCTGATGCTCATGAAGGGGAGTCGAGGCGCGATGAGCCGCTCTTCGACCGGGTTCAGATCGGGAAGATGCGCCGGCCGAGGAGGATAACGGTAGCCAAAACTCACGCAGCCCTCCTCTTCGCAGCTTTGTCTTCTTCTTCTCCTTCTTCTTCTTCAGCGGTTCCCCTACGGGAAGATGACGATGGTGGTTGAACGCGAAGCCATCTCGTGATGGATTGTTTGGTTGGCCAATCCCTAGGAGCATCATGCCACAATCATGATCAGACGCGCTGCGCACGTCGGCCAAGGGACGCACGACAACCCCCGACTCTAATGCATTTCTGCATAAAACAGTTCACTCTTGTGAGCCATTTTAAGCCATTGGCACGGCAAACATTCGTATTTGTGCTTTTGTTCATTAATTTGTAAGTAGCTTTATCCCCACTCATTTATTTTACTCTAAAGTAACAATTATAAATTTTTGTTACCAGCTATCAGACACGATTCTCGTTTCGGGAGCGGAAATTTTGCACCGAGGTACTTTCCGCCCATTGGACCCCCCAGGAAGTCGCGAATGCTGTTGAGAACCGGCGTGCGATTTCTTCCACCGTCCCTACGAGGTCCCACCGCCATGGCAGTTTAGCGAGGCCATCCGTATTAGCTCCTCCCTCCCCCATCGACAGCACAGCGTCGGCCGTGCGTGCATCGCTGGAAGTCCGAAAGTGCGCGTGACGTGCCTTCCGGTGCATTCCTCATGCGCGGAGAACAGTTCGCATCGCATGCCACACCCCAGTAATGTTTGCGGGCGCGTGCAGCGCATATTTCGGGCAAAAAGCACGCGCGTCGTTGGTTGGAATGCTCCGCACGTGCTCGCAAGGACACTTTGCACCCGAGTATTGGCGGACACGATGGCGGCTGCCCAGTGCCGTCGTCGCAAGCATTTACATGCAATCGTGAGATTGCAAGTAAACGGGCCGGGGCAGCAAAATGAGGGCGTGCCAAATAGCCAGTCCCGACAGAGTCGGTTTTGGTAGAGAGCACGGAATTAGTAAAGGAGGAATAGTACGTACGATAACCACGATTTTTTTTAAACGCAGTATCACGAGATGAGTAAAATGAGCTAAACACATTAGCTGAATTCAGGATCACGCTGAAGAATTCAGGACCTGAAGAATTCAGGATCGCGCTCCTGAACCGAAATTCATCTCTAACCCAGGAAGCAGAGACTACGACGCAGGAAGCCAGCGAGCGACAATCTTACACGAATTATCACGGAGTGTTCAGTAGAAATCGGAGGTACGATCGCTAGACAGGATAGTGTAAACTTTCCCAGGAGACGAAAGATATAATTAGGAAACGGCAGAGCATGACAATCTCCACCCCAGCTGAGAGAATACAACTAGTGAAGCTTTCGAAGGTAATCAATAAGCGTAAGACAGCTGACATACTGAAGTATAAGATGGAAAGGAACGAGCGTGCTGCAAAGAACGGAGGCAGCCTGAAAGCAGTGTAGAGGCGTCTAGGCATTGGCAAAAATGACACGTATGCCTTCAAAGACAAGCAAAGGAATGTCATCACAAATAGGGATAAAATATTTATAGCAGCCGATGAGTTCTGTGGAGATCTGTGGAGTAGCCGCGACATCCAGGATAATATTGAACGAGGAAGTAGTTCAGAGGAGGTACACATCCCACCAGTAACGACAGAAGTAGTAAAGAAGGTCTTGCAAGAAATGCAAGGGAGCAAAGCACCTGCTGAGGATCAGATAACAGCAGACCTCTTGAAGGATGGCGGGCAAATTGTACTAGAAAAACTGGCTAACCTGTATACGCAATGCTTAATGACCGCGAGTGTACCGGAATCTTGGAATAACGCGAACATCATCCTAATCCATAAGAAAGGTGTCGCGACTACAACGCCTTCGTTAATGAAAAAGGAACTGCAAGGAACTGTATTCACATTACATCACAGACAGAAAACGTCCGATCGCCGCCATCATTCGTCATCGTCCTCTTCTACTCCCATCTGCAATCACTTCTTTCTCGCCTAGGGAATAAAGTTCCCACAACCTCCCCCCGCGGTGAAAAACACACGGTGGACGCGTAGAGGATTGCTGTTGCACCTGTCTTTGCGCTTATACTTCCAGCAGCGGCTAATTTTCCTCCATGGTCCTGTCCCTGTCGTTCCGCGAATGCGGCAGCCTCTGTGACTGTTCTTGCGCCGGAACTTTCAAAAATGATGAAGTGTAAAGAAACCATTGCTCCTCTAGTCGTCGTTTGTATTATCTTTTATCCAAGACTGGACTTTGTCATGGTCGCACCGATGACGCCGTTGTCCGCCAGGAACGGGTTGTGCGACGAAGAGGTCTCGTTCGCGTTGCTCTTCCAAATTTGAGCGAAATTGAAACCCCCGCCTGTGCTTCGTGTGAATCCCATTCTCATGCCTCGCCTTATTTTCTTCTGTCAATGTAGTCAGCGTCATCGTAGTTAAGTCCTTCTTTGTTGAGTCATCCCTATTGTCAGATGGATACAACGTTCTTGGGGACATTTCGTTAGACGCGATATCTCCAGTTCTGGCTCTGTTGCCGCTCGTTGACAAAATCAGTACACCGCAGGGTTTTCCACCGAGGTCAAGCAAATTGCGAAGATATGCACGCTTTTCCGCAGGCATACCTTTCGGTTTCGGTTCAAGTTGAACGGAAGATTTCCGCGCCGCTTCATGTAAATCGGTGTCGGTGTTAGAGCCCTCGATACGCGCGGAGGCAGTCAGAGAGCTGCTTGATTCTTCAAAAGGTATGTTGGCCTGTGATGCGCTACCGTGGTAACTGAAGTTGCGTGAGTCGGTACGAGCGAGAAGCTGCGACGCGACATTGCCATATCGGAGACAAGCACCATGAAGTTCGCTTAGTGGGAACTGCATCGCTTGCCTTAAAGGGACACTGAAGTGATATGTAAACATTGCGGGATTACTAGCGCAAATTGTAGTCCGGAGTCCCCAGGCCATGTTTCGACCACTCTAGGCGCGTTTACGCGATTTTATTTAGTAGAAAAACTAATTCGAAAACGCTGTCCTCCTCTCTTTACGCTCGCCCATTTTCTGTGGCGTTTTCGTGTGACGTCAGGAGGGGATGAGCTGCAATTGGCTGCGCCACGGTTGCGCTACTGCACGGCTCCCCGGCCGACAGAGTCAGTCGGCCCAGCGTTTCGTCCGCCGGCCGCCGGCGGGTCGTCGCAATCAAGGAGGTTAAAAAAAAATTGCTTGGTCGCAATTCGTTCGCTTAGTTGAAACGAAGCCAGGACACGTTTGTGAATGGAAGAATGTGCCTTTCTTTACTTGGTTTGTTTGTACACTGTATCTAGCTCCAAGTCAAGGTCGCTTCACACAAGCGCTGCACATGCGACGCTTCGCTGACTGGTACACCAGTAGGAAAATATAAGGCCTCTTGAAGGCGGGAGAAGAGTCAGCGAAGTCAATATAGGTACTAAGGAAATAAAATCAACTGATATTTTTACCGTACAGCGTAAAACTAGGGCGCGGGAAGCACTTTTTTGCGCTGGGCGAACAAGCACAGCGGTCAGCAGCACGACTACGCATCTGCGAACGCTTTTCCGTCTACGAAATGCAATTGCTAGACGTGAGCTACTGTGGAAACTCGGGCGACGCTTACTGCACGATCGCAGTACAACAAATAGTCACCTAAGCGGCTTGAAATGCCAAAACTAAATAAAAGTGTAAACGGGTTGTACAATATATACCCTATATTAGCAAGGCATTCGCGTCCCGCAAAAGCCTTCGACAGAGTGTGTCACGAAGTGTTATTCTGTATTATGAAACAAGCAAATGTGGGGGAAGTGCTATACAATGGAGTGCATATGGCTTACCAGGGGTGTACCACGCAGTTAGTTATAAACAAAAAGGTCAGCAAATGCGTACCTGGGTTATCGTCAGTTAGGCAAGGTTGTCCGATGTCGCCACTCCTTTTTAGCATGTTTTTAGAGCCTTTTTGTTTAAAAATAATCCAAAGTAATGAAGTTAGGGGATTTAGTTTGAACTCAAGTGAAGTGCGGTTGTTGACTTATGCGGACGACGTGGCAGTGTTTGTTACAGATAAAGAGAGCGTGCAAAAAGTGACAAAGATTACAAAAGATTTCTGCGCACAAACCGGTAGTGCTGTAAACTGGGAAAAATGTTCGGGTCTGTGGCACGGAGTATGGCCCACCAAACCAGAGTTTTTTGAAAACATCCAGTGGTTTCAGGTACCGAAAAGATATCTTGGCGCTCCGCTGGAGTGCTACCAAGATAGTAGCAAGCATTGGCAGGAAGAAGCAGTAAGATTGCGTGAAAAAGCAACGAGGTGGGGAGGCCGCAACCTATCAATGTTCGCTCGTGCCACTGTCTGCAACATGTTCTTCCTGGCAAAGCTATGGTATGTGATGCAAGTAATACACTGTTCGCGAGTAAATGTGCAGAAAATGCACCGTATTTTTGCTGTATTCATCTGGGGTCCCCAATGGGAAAGAACCAGCCGTACGAATCTCTTTCGTAAAGTTCGAACGAGAGGGGTGGGCTTATCACATCTGTTTTTGCGACAACTTGTCAGCAGATTTATGTTTCTTCGCGATGCGAGTGATGCCTTTCTGCGCACATTTCTACAAAGTGTCTTGGTGGGTTCACTCCCGCAGTTTGTTGTTTCCAGTGTTGATGAACGTTACACATTGAAAGGTTACCTGAAGGAAACCGTTGAATCTTTAAGATTCCTCTGTGTAAGGTTTTCCCTTGAATACCTTTCAAGTGTTTCAAGAAGGCGTCTGTTAGAAGATCTTAGAGATGTTCTTTTTCCAGTACCGCTGTACAGAACTATGTACCGCATTGGGCCAGGGCAAGATGTATTGTGTCGCGTCAAAAAGATGGCAGTCCCAGCATGTATGAAAACATTCTTTTTTAAGCTTCATTCGGGAACTCTTCTAGTCAAAACATGGATGGCTGAAAAAGGGTTGTTTGTGCCTTGGACAACAGTATGTCTTTTGTGTAAAAAACCCGAAACAATAGACCACGTTTTCCTAGACTGCTGGGATGCCGTCTTTTTTGGGGACGTTCTTCAGCGTACCCTGAAAAAAGACTTGCCTGTGACACCACATGGAATCCGTTTCCTTCCCGTAGACAAACATGACAGTGTGCCGTACGACCTGATAATGCTTTTGGGCCTACACGCCATCTGGCTGAGTCGGATGGCGGTGCGCCACTCTGATGCTGACGCGAAGACTGTCAGCAAGTACTTTGCTCAGAATGTCAGTATGCTGAAGGAAGTCATTAATATGCAGGGCCCGGAGCTTACGTGGCTACCCATTTTGGAGGAATTGTCTTCTTTCGATGTGTATAATAGTTTTCGCCAACCGAAGTTCGGTGAGCGGGTTTTAAACCGACACTGATGCGTTTTAGAACAGCATTGTAGACATTGTAGGGACTGTTTGATCAATGTGCAATAAAGAAAAAAAAAAAAAAAGCTCCGTGGCCTAGCGGTCTGGGGCGCTAGGAATTCACCGCACATATTTTGCGAGTCACGAGTTCGAATCCCCGCGGGTACGTGCTTTTTTTTTTTTGTAAGTTAACTTTTTTGTTTTCCGCCGATGTTTTCTATGTTGAGTTCACCTTTTTTGGGGCCGCAACGTTCATGGCTACACGAACTAGTTCACAAAACGCGCGCAGGCTGGCACTGGCGCGCTAGCGAGTTCTCGTTGGCGTGCTGTTGCCATAAGCACCGACTGCTTGCAGGCAGTGGGCACAGGCCAGAATGAACAGACCCTTGGCCTGGTGCGAACACGCTTTT
Source organism: Haemaphysalis longicornis (assembly GCF_048455015.1). NCBI lineage: Eukaryota > Metazoa > Arthropoda > Arachnida > Ixodida > Ixodidae > Haemaphysalis > Haemaphysalis longicornis. The sequence continues at coordinate 6,149,055 of NW_027526422.1, read as the reverse complement.
TACGATACAGGCATGAGGGAGGCAAGCTCCAAATATGGGGGAAAAGCGCATGACATTTGGGCGTCTGCGGGTACGCGGAGGGCGTTCATGCACTGCGTAAGTCTCGGCTAGTGAATGCTACGACTACAAGCCGTCCTGGGAGGCTTATCTTGTGCATTTTACAGCCGACAACATGGCAGAAGCGCGGTACGATGATTACTGAGATATTGAGAATGCCCATCCAACAAAGCCATTGGTTATGTTTTACAGAACCGAAACCGAAACTTGTGTGATTGCTAACCTTGGGCATCGTCCAATCACGGCGCCCCTCCTCTCAACGTCACAGCCTTAGTTGGTGCGGCCGCCGCAAACCGCGCATGGTAGTTTTTCTTCTTTCGCGCTTTGTAAAATAATTACCGGTTTGTCAACCGGATAAACGATGAAAAGTGTGCTAATTTGAGCCAGTCTACGCAGTGCAAGCAAAAACGGGAGCCTGACAAATTCACTTCAGTGTCCCTTTAAGAATGATTGCCATGTCACGAACATACCATCGTTCGTTGATCCCGCGGGTTTTCGGCACCACTATGTCGCGACTACAACGCCTTCGTAAAGGGAAAAGAACTGTATTTGCATTAAATCTCAGACAGAAAACGTCTGTTCGTCATCGTTTGCCATCGTTCTCTTCTACTCCCATCTGCAATCACTTCTTTCTCGCCTAAGGAATAAAGTTCCAACAAAAGGTGACATGAAGGACTTGAAAAATTACAGGCCGATCAGCTTACTGTAAGTCGTCTACAACGTACTCACCAAGGTTATCGCTAACAGAATTTTTTTCACCGTAGATTTCAGTCAACCTATGTATGTATGTATTTATTGTTCATTGGAAAAGGAAGATCCACCAACAGGCGTAAATTGTCTCGCCTAGGGGGCAGACACCGGAACGCCTGCTGGTCTAGGGGGGATAGGGAGGAGAGAGAGAGAGAATCAACTTTTATTGAGCCCTTTAAAAAAGGTGTGTGCGCGCAGGCACCAGATGGGGTGGTTCCCTAGTCACGGGACCCATATGTGTCCAGCAGCTCCTGGCCCCTGGCCACCAGTCCGTACTGAGTGGCGAGGTAGGGGCTGGACAGCAAGGTCTCCCATCGCTCGAGGAGATTGGGGATAGGGGTGGGGAAAGGGAAGGTGGGGGGTTTCTAGTTTCGTGCACTCCCGTATGATGTGCGCGAGAGTGCCTCCCTTCACCTTGCAGAACGGGCACGAGCTGTCGTGCTCAGCCGGGTACATCCTGTTCAGGAGCACGGGATAGGCTAGCGACCCCGCTTGCATGCGACGAAAGATCGTCTGCTGTCGTCTGTCCAGCTGTGGATGCGGACCGGGAAGCCTACATCGCTCGCTTCGGTGCATTTGGACTTATCTTTGTAGCTCGTGGCTGGGTGCGGTAGCTCGTCCTCGGCCCGGATGGACATTTCTCGGGCGTGGTAGTCTGCGAGGAGGTTGCCTTCCACCTGCGAGTTAGCCAGGACCCACACGAGCTTGATCGCTTGTCCCGGAGGTCTTCGTTTGTTTAAAATGGCTATTGGCCCGGGAGAGATACCCCCCTCCGGTAGCGCGCGTATGCCGCCTTGGAGTCGGTTACCACGGTCTTCACCCCCGGGGTAGCCAGGGCGAGGGCCACGGCCACCTCTTCTGCTTCGGCCGGGTCCGTTGTGTGCACCGACACACCGGTGACCAGCTTGTCGATGGTGGTGACGACCGCCGTTGCCTTCGTGCCGTGTTTGGGGAGCGAGGCGTCGACGTAGACTACCCGAGGGTCCTCTTCCAGCTGCCGGGCAAGAGCTTTGGACCGCGCCGATCGCCTCTCGTCGTGCATTCCGGATTGCATGTTACGGGGGAGGGGTTTAGTCTCGATTGATTATTGCCACTCCTTGGGGAGCACCGCCGTCTTTGGCTGTGGTTCGATCTGCCATCCGATCTTTCTCAGGACGGCCCGGCCGTGCTCGGTCTTGCTCAGCCGTATTCGTTGGTTCGACAGGTGAGCCTCAATCAGCTCATCAGCGGTATTGAGCGTGCCCACTTCCATCAGACGTTGCGTCAACGAGTACATCGGCATGCCCATGGCAGTCTTTGTTGCTTTTCTTATGGTCGCGTTGAATGCTTCCCTGTCCGCCTTCGTCAGCCGGAGGTACGGGGCGAAGTAGCTGACGCGCGACACGACGGAAGCCTGCACCAGGCGCAAGGCGTCTTCTTCCTTGAGCCCTCTGTTGCGGTTGGCAACTCTTCTGAGCATGCTCGTGATCTGTTCCGACGTGTTCTTGCTTTTTGTCAAAGCCGCCGTCGCCCTGCCGTCGCTTCACAGCAACAGGCCCAGAATGCGGATCTGCTCTGTCGGCTTGATCTGCGTGCCGTCGATGGAGATGGTCACGTTCGGCGGCGCCTCCTTCTTCGGTCTGCCCGGTTGCACCATGAGCAGCTCCGATTTCTGTGGAGCGCAGCTCAGGCCGCAGGTCTTGGCGTACTCATGGACGGTTGTTGCCGCTCTCTGCAGCACCTCCTCCACCCAGGCGTCTGAACCGGTGCGACTTGTCCACATCGTGATGTCTTCGGCGTAGAGCGCGTGGTCCACGCCTTCGATCTGCTTGAGTAGTTCGGGTAGGGGAAGGAGGGCCAGGCTGAAGAGCAGAGGCGACAGTACCGACCCCTGAGGGGTGCCCTTGCCTCCCACCTCCACGGGCTACGACCTTTCCTCGCCAATCCGTATCATTGCCGTCCTCTTGGTGAGAAAGTCCTTGATGTAGCCGATGGTCATGCGGCCGCATCCCGTCTTCCTTAGGTTCTCGAGGACGCTCGCGTGAGATACGTTGTCAAAGGCATCCTTGGGGTCCACTGCCAGTATCCCCCGTGGTGCGTTCTTCATGGCTCACTTGACTACCAGTTCGTTCAACTGTACGAGGACGTCCTGGGTGCTGAGGTGTTGCCGGAACCCGTACATGGTCGCCGGCATCTGGTCCGTCTCGTCCGAGTACCCATGAAGTCTTCTGAGAACCATGCGCTCCACGACCTTGCCCACGCAGGACGTGAGCGAGATCGGGCGCATGTTCTCTATTGTCAGTGGCTTTCCGGGCTTTGGTATGAAACGTACCTCGGCCTCTTTCCATTCGGCAGGCAATCGCGAGCTCTCCCAGGCCTTGTTGATGTGACCCAGGAGCCCCTGCGCCGCCGCGTTGCTCATGTTCCCGAGAAGCTTGTACGTAATAACGTCCTTTCGCGGTGCGCTCTTCTTATTGCTCTCGTCTATGGCTGAGAGGAGCTCCGTGATCGTGAATGGCTTGTCCATAATATGGTTTTCGGGACCGTCGTACTCTTCGGGTATCGGGTACTGACCCTTTTCCGTCTTGAGGTAGGTCTTCTTCACGTCTCTCAGCAGTCGCTGTCCGTCCCCGTCGTAAGCGTTGAGGGCCTTGGTCAGGTTACGGTTGCTCGCAGTCTTGCTGCTCAGCCGGTCGATCAGGTCCCGCAGCAGGCACCAGGTCTTGCGCGCCGACAGCTTGCCCTGCAGTCCGTCGCACATGCTCAGCCAGTTTTCGCGGCAGAGCGTGCTAGCGTACTCCGCGATCTCCTTGTTCAGGACCGCGATTCGTTTCACAAGCTGCTTGTTGTGACGGCGCTTCCACTTCCGCGTGAGCGAGTGGCGCGCTGCCCAAATCATGTGTGTGAGTCGGGCGTCCACGAAAAAGGTTTGCGCCATCGTCACGATCTCTTGGGTGAACTTGTGAATCGCGCTCTTCTGCTCCTGCGCCCATTCTGCGTAGGTTTGGTTGCTGTCGTCCTCCAATTCCTCGGACGACTCTTCGTTCTCCAGGTCCGTCTGCTTGCGCATTCGGTCCCAGTCGGTCACTCTGGCTTTACTGAGGGTTGCCCGATACCTTGGTCCCTTGATGGTTAGGCTGATAATGTTGTGGTCCGAGCCCAGGCCCACGTCTTCGCACTGCCAGGTTACCACCGCCGACCCTGCGAGCCACGATAGGTCTGGCGTGATGTCTCGGCTAGCGCTATTCTCCTTGCGGGTGACGACGCCCGGTTCGTTCAGGAGGGTCACGTCGTGGTCCCCCATGGCCATGGCTAGGCTCTTTCCTCTCTTCGACTGATGTCTGTAGCCCCACGTCGGGTGAGGGGCGTTGAAGTCGCCGAGGATAAGGAGCGGCCTGCTCCCCGCCAACCTCTTCGCCTCCCTCACGGTCTTGTCGAAATCGTAATGCCTCTGTGACGGCCTGCAGTAGGCGCTCATTACAAACACGTTCCTGCATTACCGATTGTTCTTGAGTGAAGCTCGACCAGCGTGTGCTCGCAGCCGTGTTGCGCGGTTACGTGCTGCGTTGCGGCGACGTTGTTCCGCACCAGAATACGTAGGGATAGGAGGATAGGGGAGAAGGTTGACATTACAATGTATATGACACACAGAAGGGTAAATATAAAACACACAAGAAAAAAAAGAAATAGAAAAAAAGGAGTTACACATTGAGTTACACAACCTATCGAACAAGCAGAATTTCATAAAGGATAAATTATTCTGCAATGGATCATATTCACACGATCAATGAGGTGATAGAGAAATGCGCGTAGTATACTGAACCCTTATATATAGCCTTCATAGATTATGAGAAAGCATTTGGCTCGGCCGAAACCTCAGAAGTTATTCAGGCAATGCGAAATCAGGGTGTAGACGAGCATTACTTGAGAATACTAGAGGATATCTACAATGGGTCCACAGCTACCATTGTGCTTTATAAAGAGAGCAGTAAAATAACG